>NC_053429.1:75383986-75540392 GCF_007990345.1 Gossypium hirsutum | reverse complement strand
AATAGTCGATTAATGACTATTTTAATTTTTGTTGAACTAAGCTCAAGAGCAAAGGGGAACTAGATCCGATAAGGAAGAAAGTAATGAATAGCCGTGAAGTCGTCGACACATTTAGTAAGTCTCGGAATACCCTACTTGAATTATATTGAAATGGTTAGTCATATATGACGGATAGTCGAATGTGCATAGAGACTATGTTATAAAGCAATTGAAATCATGCTCTTTGTGTGGCTATCGAGCCGAAATTGAAAGATTTAATAAATGTTTTGTGTTTGAGCCTTAGTAACGAAGAAATGATATGGATGTGTTATTATTGATATATGTTGCATGAGCATTGAATATACCGGGCTATGACCCGAAGGCAATTATGCGGTTGATTATCCGGCTAAGACCCGAAGGCAATATGCGAGTTGATATATCCGGGCTATGACCCGAAGGCAATTATGCGAGATAATATATCCGGGCTATGACCCGAAGGCATTATGCGAGTTGATATATCCGGGCTATGACCCGAAGGAATTATGCGAATATAATCGGCTATGACCGAAGGCAATGCGATGAAATCCGGCTAAACCCGAAGGCAATTATGCGAGATGATATATCCGGGCTAAGACCCGAAGGCAATTATGCGAGTTGATATGTCCGGGCTAAGACCCGAAGGCAAATGTGTTTGCGGTTGCATTCGGTTAAATACCGAGAAATGGGTGAATGTGAGCATTTGTGCTGTAACTAATTTAATAATTATGCTTGACCAACCCGAATGATAAGGTATGTTTGCATGTGCATTGGAAAGTCGGTTGTTTTAAATGGTATTCGTGCGATCGGCTAACGAATTCTCGGCTTTTATAAAGTGATACCTTGTGTACCTATGTGGGTGAAGTGTGAAGTAAGTATGAGTATGAGAATGTGTGTTAATAAGTGATTTAGTTAACTATGTGAATGTAATACTGTAGTCAAAGCCGATTTCATTACTTGAACTTACTAAGCTTTAAATGCTTACCCGGTTGCTTTGGCTCTCTGTTTATAGATTTTGTTCGTTAGTACATGGATAGGAAGGAGATCTACACTCACTCTTTGATTTGTAATCTGATATGCTTATGACTATATTTTTTCTTTGTGATGTATGTGTGTAAAGCATGGAAATGGCTTGTAAGTGAGTATGGCATAGCCATTTGTGTGTATGTATGTATATATATGGTTTCATGATGTGACATGGTTTGAAATGGAAGTGTTGGGCTAATGATCAGCCATTGGAATGGCTAAATATGATCACATGTGGACCTATGTAGGGCAAAATTCTAGTTGGTCCATGGTGACCACAAATAGGTAAAGTTTATCTTGAAAACAGATTTGACAGCAACAGTGGTGTAGAATTGAAAAATCACATAAATTCGTAGGAGTGGAATTAAATAGTGAATAAATTATGTAATCAACCTTGATGAATCTACTTTCATATGGAAGTAACGAAACAATTATAGGAACAGTACAGAAAGAGATATTCCGGTTCTTGTGGAACAGGGCCAGAACAGTTTCTGGATTCACTGTTCCGCCTTTGGAAATTCACTATAAATTGACCAGAGATAATTAGGGGTCATACCATATATGTATGGATTCTCTCTGAGTCTAGTTTCCATAGAAACAAACGGCATCAGTATTGAAGCTCTGTGCAGAGAGATATCCCAGTCGTAATGGAAAAGGTCAGTGTAGTCGACCCCTGTAACATGGGAGACTTTGACTAATAAACTGTACTAGTTGGCCCAACCAAAAATTCTAGAAAAAAATCCATAGGTGGGGACATGAGTCTAGTTTCAGGGAAAAATCACAAAACTGATTTTTGAGTTGTGAAACTCAAGATATGATTTTTGAAGCGACTAGTACTCAGACTGGGCAGTGTCTGGAAAAATTTTTTCAAAGTTTGTTAACATCTCGTGTCCGACTCCGGTGTCGGTCCCGGGTTCGGGGTGTTACAATTTAGTGGTATCAGAGCTACGGTTTAGTCGATTCTAGGACTACGTAATGTGTTGGGGTCTAGCTATACATGCCATTTTATGTGATTAATTGATAGTGTGGTGATTTCTGACATTTGCAAATGTGTTTATTTATAGTAATGGATCCCGATCCCAACCGAGCGGTAGCTGATGATCTTGAGAGTGTAGCGCCTGCTCCCGCACAAGGGACAGCGCCGGTGGACTCTCAACCTAATGCGAGTAACCCGAACGATGAAGCTAGACAAGCTTTCTATAGCGTGATGAATGATTGGTTCAACCAATACATTCGAACTAATACGGCTGTTCCACAACCCCATTCCCGACAAATACTACCCCGCACCTACAATACCTCCGGTAACTGACCAAATAAGGTCAAATAAGCCCCCAGTTGACCGAATCCGAAAACATGGGGCTACTGAATTTAAAGCTACGGATAGCGACGATGCCGAGCGAGCTGAATTTGGTTGGACAACACTATCCGGGTACTCGATGAGCTATCTTGTACACCCGATGAATGTCTAAAGTGTGCTATCTCCTTGCTACGTGATTCTGCCTACTATTGGTGGAGTACTCTGACTTCTGTCGTGCCCAGGGAGCAAGTAACTTGGGAGTTTTTCCAAACTGAGTTTCGGAAAAGTATATCAGTCAGAGATTTGTTGATCAAAAACGGAAGGAATTTCTTGAGCTTAAGCAAGGTTCTATGTCAGTTACTGATTACGAGCGAAATTTGTTAGACTTAGTAGATACGCTCGGGAATGTGTTTCGTCCGAGGCTGTTATGTGTAAACGCTTCGAAGATGGGCTGAATGAAGATATAAAAATGTTCGTTGGCATTCTTGAGATACGAGAGTTCGTAGTACTTGTCGAGCGAGCTTGTAAAGCCGAAGAGCTTAGAAAGGAAAAACAAAAAGTTGAGGTGGGAACCGGGGAGTTTCGTAAAAGATTCTCGGGAAAGTCTCATCAACAGGCATCGAAGAAATTTCGAGATGATGTGGGCCGGTCTAAAAGCACTTCGGGCCTTTTTAGACGAGATCGTGATCGACCCCCTGTGGGTACACGAGGCACTTCAGTCGCCAGTGTTGGGAATGAACGTCGAGGCCGAACGGAATGTCGACATTGCGGTAAATGGCATTTGGGGAGCTGTAGATTCCATGACCGCTCCTGTTACAAGTGCGGATCAGTGGACCACTTCATTAAAGATTGCCCGAGGCTGTCTGAACAGAATGTGAATCAGAGTGGGAGACCGGGTGCTACCACTGCTCGAGGTAGACCATCTAGAAATATGGGCAATGCTAGTGGTGGTCAGAGAGGATCTAGAGATGCTACGACCAGATCCGAGGCTAGTGCACCTGCTAGAGCATATGCTATACGTGCCCGCGAGGATGCTTCTTCGCCTGATGTTATTACCGGTACTTTTACTCTCTTTGATACTAATGTAATTGCTTTGATTGACCCCGGTTCTACTCATTCTTACATATGTGAAACCTTAGCATCCAGTAAGACTTTACCTATTGAGTCTACTGAGTTTGTAATTCGGGTGTCAATCCCTTGGGTCGTTATGTACTTGTCGACAAAGTGTGTAAGAAATGTCCCTAGCAATTCGAGGTTCCTGTTTTCCAGCGGACTTGATGCTTTTGCCGTTTGATGAATTTGATATTATCCTTGGGTTGGATTGGTTGACCGTGCATGATGCGGTTGTGAATTGCAAGAGCAAGACTATTGATTTGAGGTGCGCAAATAACGAAGTAGTCCGAATTGAGTCCGCGGACTTGGAGGGATACCAGCTGTAATATCAGCAATGTTGGCACAGAAATATGTGAGAAAAGGGTGCGAAGCATACCTTGCATATGTGCTTGATGACAAAGAATTAGAAAAGAAACCCGAATCTGTGCCGGTGGTTTGTGAATACCCGGATGTTTTTCCTGAAGAATTGCCGGGTTTACCACCTGTTCGGGAGATAGAGTTTGGTATTGAGCTTATACCTGGGACTACGCCGATTTCGATAGCTCCGTATCGTATGGCACCAACTGAGTTAAAGAGTTGAAAGCTCAGCTGCAAGAATTGACAGATAGAGGTTTCGCTCGGCCAAGTTTCTCACCTTGGGGTGCACCAGTATTGTTCGTGAAAAAGAAGGACGGAACCATGAGGTTGTGCATTGACTATCGTCAACTGAATAAAGTGACGATAAAGAATAAATACCCACTACCGCGTATCGATGATTTGTTTGATCAACTAAAGGGGGCCTCAGTGTTCTCAAAAATAGATTTGAGATCGGGTTATTATCAGTTGCGGATTCGAGATTCAGACGTACCCAAACTGCTTTCAGAACGAGGTACGGTCACTACGAATTCTTAGTGATGCCGTTTGGGCTCACTAATGCCCCGGCAGTATTTATGGATTTGATGAATCGGATCTTCAGACCATATTTGGATCGGTTCGTAGTTGTGTTTATTGATGACATCTTGGTCTATTCAAGAGATGAGACCGAACATGCTGAGCACCTGAGACTAGTGTTGCAAATTTTACGGGATAAGCAGTTATATGCTAAGTTCAGTAAGTGTGAGTTCTGGTTAAGAGAGGTTAGCTTCTTGGGTCATGTGGTATCCGCGTCGGGTATTCGAGTTGACCCGAACAAAATTTCAGCCATACTTGACTGGAAACCTCCGAGAAATGTTACTGAAGTTCGGAGCTTTTTGGGGCTCGCCGGTTATTACCGACGATTTGTGAAAGGTTTCTCGATGATAGCCACACCAATGACGAAGCTACTTCAAAAGGATGTTAAGTTCGAGTGGACGGAGAAATGTCAGAAAAGTTTCGACCAACTGAAAACTCATTTGACTGAAGCTCCAATTTTGGTGCAACCCGAATCGGGTAAAGAGTTTGTCATCTATAGTGACGCATCCCTACTTGGGTTGGGTTGCGTATTGATGCAAGAAGGTCGAGTCGTGGCCTATGCGTCGAGACAATTGAAGCCACACGAGAGGAATTATCCGACCCATGATCTCGAACTAGCTGCCATCGTGTTTGCTTTAAAAATATGGCGACATTATCTGTTTGGTGAGAAGTGCCATGTATTTTCGGACCACAAAAGTCTCAAATATTTGATGACTCAACGAGACTTGAATCTGCGACAAAGACGTTGGCTTGAGTTATTGAAAGATTACGAGCTTGTCATTGATTACCACCCGGGAAAGGCTAACGTGGTTGCAGACGCCTTAAGCCGGAAGTCATTGTTTGCTTTGCGAGCGATGAACGTGCATTTGTCTGTTCTACCAGACAATGTGTTAGTAGCTGAATTAAAAGCTAAACCATTATTGACTCACCAAATTCGTGAAGCTCAGAAAGTCGATGATGAATTGGTTGCAAACGGGCTGAGTGTTTTCCGAACGAGGGATCAGAGTTTCAAATTGACGACGATAATTGTTTGAGGTTCAGAAATCGGTTGTGTGTTCCAAAGAATTCGGAACTCATTTCGATGATTCTGAACGAAGCCCATTGTAGCCGAATGTCAATTCACCCGGGGAGTACGAAAATGTACAACGATTTGAAACGTCAATTTTGGTGGCATGGTATGAAACGGGACATCTCTGACTTTGTTTCGAGATGTTTAATATGTCAACAAGTGAAAGCGGAACATCAAGTGCCTTCGGGATTACTCCAGCCGATCATGATACCCGAGTGGAAATGGGATCGAGTCACAATGGACTTTGTGTCCGGACTGCCTTTGTCAGCAAGTAAGAAGGATGCGATATGGGTTATTGTTGATAGACTGACTAAGTCGGCTCATTTCATCCCCGTACGTACGGATTTTTCATTGGAGAAACTAGCTGAATTGTACGTTTATCAAATTGTGAGATTACATGGGGTACCTGTTTCTATCGTGTCGGATAGAGATCCGAGATTCACCTCACGATTTTGGAAGAAATTGCAAGAAGCTCTGGGTACCAAGCTGCATTTTAGCACTGCTTTTCACCCCCAAACCGATGGTCAATCCGAGCGGATAATTCAGATACTTGAGGATATGTTGAGATGTTGCATCCTCGAGTTCAGTAGTTCATGGGAACGGTATTTACCTTTGATTGAATTCGCTTACAACAATAGTTTTCAATCAAGTATTAAGATGGCACCTTACGAGGCTTTGTACGGTCGTAAATGCCGTACACCATTGTTTTGGACCGAGCTCGGTGAAAGCAAAATTTTCGGAGTTGATTTGATTAGAGATGCGGAACAGAAAGTAAAGGTAATCCGTGAAAGTCTGAAGATAGCCACGGATCGTCAGAAGTCGTACGCAGATTTGAAACGAAAAGACATCGAGTATCAGGTGGGAGACAAAGTGTTCCTTAAGGTTTCACCTTGGAAAAAGATACTCAGGTTTGGCCGTAAGGGCAAGTTGAGCCCAAGATTCATTGGGCCGTATGAAATATCCGAAAGAATTGGTCCAGTGGCATATAGATTGATTTTACCCCCAGAACTTGAAAGGATTCACAATGTTTTTCATGTTTCGATGCTTCGACGTTATAGATCCGATCCGTCACATGTGATTAATCCCTCGGAAGTTGAAATTCAATCTGACTTGAGTTATGAAGAAGAACCAATTCGCATCCTAGCTCGTGAAGTGAAAGAGTTGCGAAACAGAAGGGTTCCGTTAGTTAAGGTGTTATGGCTTAAACACGGGATCGAGGAAGCTACTTGGGAAACTGAGAGCTCGATGAAAGAACGATACCCAAACCTATTCACCGGTAAGTTTTTCGGGGACGAAAATTTCTTAAGTGGGGGAGAGTTGTGACAGCCCTAAATTGACCCTAGTCGGGAAGTGGTTTCGGGACCACAAAACCGAGTTAAGAAAATAATTAAAAGTTATATTCTGTGTTTATGAAGTGAGTAAATGCATGTGTGAAAGTCTCATGCATTAATTTGATCATCTTTATGTGAATTTATTTATATGGACTTATATGAAACTTTGTTGGAAAGTGAGAGGTTAATTTTACAATGGTCTAATAGTACATGCATTGAAAGGAGGGGTTTTGCATGTCAATTTACCCATGATAAACATGGTGGCCGGCCAAGGAAGGAATATGCTCCACTAATTCAAAAATTAAAATAATTTTGTATTAACAAAGGATTTAATAATTGATATTAAAGGAATTATAGTATGGAAGGAAATAATATAATGAGAAGTGGGAGGAGAAACCAAAGTGACTCATCCTTACTCCTCCATTGCCGAAACTAGAAGAAAGAAAGAAGAAAAACTCTTGTTGAATTTCGGCTAAGGTGTTTTGATACAAAAAGGTATGTTTTATGCCACTCTTGAAAATGTATGCATAATTTGGAGGTTTGGTTTAAAAGCTACTTGAATCTTGGATTGAAGTTAGGTTATTATGAGGGTTGAATTTCGGCCTAGGAGCTTAAAATTTTTAGTAGAAGTTTTGATGACATTAGATGGATAGTTAGGTTGGATGTGTTAAATTGTTAAGTGTTCTAGCTTGAAAGTTAAGGTTAATATGGCTTATGGGGTTGCCGAATCTAGTTTAGAGAGAAAGAAAAATATATGTATTCGGATGTGCTTCAAGGAATGACATTAGGGTAGCTAGAGTCTAAGAACTTTCGGTCAAGGACTATTGTGTGAGCAAATTCGGTATAGAGGTTTAATTGTTAAGTGCATTGTGTTTAATGTTTAAAGAATGGGTAGTAGCTAATTAAAGTTAAGAAGGCTGGAATTTCTTTTAAGGGAGGTGTGACCTTAACATGAACAAAATAGAATCAGCCTTAAGCTTGACTAAATGGTTCGGTTATTATTAGTTTAGAAGAAACCTATATGAAATGGTTGATATATGGTGAATTGGTAGTACTCTACTTGGGACAGCAGTAGTAAGGTGATTTTCGAAAATCGCCATAATTTGTAGGAGTTGAATTAGAAGCTGAGTGAATTATGTCATTAAAGCTTCAAGGGTCTATTTTCTTACAAAAGAAACTATAGAAACAAAGGAGTTACCGATCTAGAGATATTTGAAGTATTATGGGGCTGAGTCAAAATGACTGCTGGATTCCCTGTTCTGTTTTTAGAAAATCATTATAAATTGTACAAAAATGATTATAAGATAAAATTTATATGCTTAGACTCCTTAATGAGTCTAGTTTCAAATGAGATTAAATACAACACATTTGGAATTCTGTAAAGTGAGAAATTGGATTCGTAGTGAAGAGTGGTCAGAATAGTCAAACAGTGAAATAGGGGAAACTTTAAGAAAAATCTGGTATTGATTGGCCAAGCCTAAAATTCTGAAAAATTTATGGATGGAAGATATACGAGTCTATATTCAGGGAAAATTAACGGCAAGTGATTTGGAGTTTAGTAGCTCCAGTTATAAGTAATTTAGTAACTACTGCTCAGGAAAACAGCTCGTAGTGAATATGTGATTTTGTTGTAAACATTAATGAAAGTTTGCCGATGAATTATTTATTGATTAATATAAAGCTTGCTATAATCTATGTGTGTGAAAGTCGGATCAATATATATAATATTATTCGGAAAGTAATATTTGAATAGTCGATTAATGACTATTTTAATTTTTGTTGAACTTAAGCTCAAGAGCAAAGGGGAACTAGATCCGATAAAGGGAAGGAAAAAGTAATTGAATAGCCGTTGAAGTCGTTCGACGACATTTGAGGTAAGTCTTCGAGTAATGACCCTACTTGAATTATATTGAAATGGTTAGTCATATTATGACGGATAGTCGAATGTGCATAGAGACTATGTTATAAAGCCAATTGAAATCATGCTCTTTGTGTGTGGCTATCGAGCCGAAATTTGAAAGATTTAATAAATGTTTTGTGTTTGAGCCTTAGTAACGAAGAAATGATATGGATGTGTTATGATTATTGATATATGTGTGCATGAGCATTGGAATATATCCGGGCTATGACCCGAAGGCAATTATGCGAGTTGATATATCCGGGCTAAGACCCGAAGGCAATTATGCGAGTTGATATATCCGGGCTATGACCCGAAGGCAATTATGCGAGATAATATATCCGGGCTATGACCCGAAGGCAATTATGCGAGTTGATATATCCGGGCTATGACCCGAAGGCAATTATGCGAGATAATATATCCGGGCTATGACCCGAAGGCAATTATGCGAGATGATATATCCGGGCTAAAACCCGAAGGCAATTATGCGAGATGATATATCCGGGCTAAGACCCGAAGGCAATTATGCGAGTTGATATGTCCGGGCTAAGACCCGAAGGCAAATGTGTTTGCGGTTGTATTCGGTTAAATACCGAAGAAACTTGGGTTGAATGTGAGCATTTTGTGCTGTAACTAATTTAATAATTATGCTTGACCAACCCGAATGATAAGGTATGTTTGCATGTGCATTGGAAAGTCGGTTTGTTTTAAATGGTATTCGTGCGATCGGCTAACGAATTCTCGGCTTTTATAAAGGTTGATACCTTGTGTACCTATGTGGGTGAAGTGTGAAGTAAGTATGAGTATGAGAATGTGTGTTAATAAAGTGATTTAGTTAACTATGTGAATGTAATACTGTAGTCAAAGCCGATTTCATTACTTGAGACTTACTAAGCTTTAAATGCTTACCCGGTTGCTTTGGCTCTCTGTTTTATAGATTTTGTTCGTTAGCTATCGGATTCGGGATCAGCGAAGTCGAAGTCATCTACACTATCAAGCTCTTTTGGTACTCCTTTAGTTGAACTCTGGATATGGCATGTATAGGACTACCCCTATTGTTTAAGTTCTTTTGTGATGTATGTGTGTAAAGCCATGCGAAAATGGCTTGTAAAAGTGGAGTATGGCATTAGACCATTTGTGTGTATGTATGTATATATATGGTTTCATGATGTGACTATGGTTTGAAATGGAAGTGTTGGGCTAATGATCAGCCATTGGAATGGCTAAATATGATCACATGTGGACCTATGTAGGGCAAAATTCTAGTTGGTCCATGGTGACCACAAAATAGGTAAAGTTTATCTTGAAAACAGATTTTGACAGCAACAGTGGTGTAGAATTGAAAAATCACATAAATTCGTAGGAGTGGAATTAAATAGTGAATAAATTATGTAATCAAACCTTGATGAATCTACTTTCATATGGAAGTAACGAAACAATTATAGGAACAGTACAGAAAGAGATATTCCGGTTCTTGTGGAACAGGGCCAGAACAGTTTCTGGATTCACTGTTCCGCCTTTGGAAATTCACTATAAATTGACCAGAGATAATTAGGGGTCATACCATATATGTATGGATTCCTCTCTGAGTCTAGTTTCCATAGAAACAAACGGCATCAGTATTGAAGCTCTGTGCAGAGAGATATCCCAGTCGTAATGGGAAAAGGTCAGTGTAGTCGACCCCTGTAACATGGGAGACTTTGACTAATAAACTGTACTAGTTGGCCCAACCAAAAATTCTAGAAAAAAATCCATAGGTGGGGACATGAGTCTAGTTTCAGGGAAAAATCACAAAACTGATTTTTGAGTTGTGAAACTCAAGATATGATTTTTGAAGCGACTAGTACTCAGACTGGGCAGTGTCTGGAAAAATTTTTTTCAAAGTTTGTTAACATCTCGTGTCCGACTCCGGTGTCGGTCCCGGGTTCGGGGTGTTACAGTTTCAATGGATTTTGCATCAGAATTATTCTTATCATCGAAAGAAAGATGTTATCTGAATTATTATAGATCGTCTAAAGGAGTCAGCACGTTCTATCTCAGTACGTACAAATTTATCTCTTGATAAGATTAGTCGAGCTATACTTGTCAGAGATCTTCAGAACACACAGTGTGCCAAACTCCATTATTTCAGGTAGAGACCTGAATTTTATATTGTGATTGGGTAGAAAACTACAGTAAGCTTTAGATAAAAAATTTCAATTTAGCATCACATTACATTCTTTGACAGATACCTAATCTGAGGGAGAGATTCGAATTCACAAGGTAATGTTTTGTTATTGTTTTTTAAAATTTGAAAGCAACTGAGAAAGACATTTACTGTTGGATAAGTTTGCGTATAATAATAGTTATGAGATGAGTATTAAGATAGCATTGTATGTGCATGGTATGTTTGCAATTACTGAACTCGGTTGTATTGAATCGAATTTTGATAAAAAGAATTACAGGGTCGATGTGATTAGAAAGAATGAGGAGACATGAAAGTAATTCATGACAGTTTAAAAGTAGTTCTAGATTGATAAAAAACATTTGCAGGCTTAATACGTAAAAGTATTGACTTTCAGTTAGTGAACTGAGTGTTTGTGAAAGTACTGTTGTGAAAATAGAATTTCTCGAGTTAGCTATAAAGAGAAGATAAGTACATTATTCATTGGGCCGTATGAGATTATTGAGAAATTAAAGCTAGTGGCTTATTCAACTTATATTATTGTCAGAACTTGAGAAGATCCATAATGTGTTTCTTATATCTATGATGCGACGATTCAGATAAGACCTTTTGTATATAATATCTCTTTCCGAAATTGAATTTAGTTTGATATGATGTATAGCGAAGGACAGATCAAAATCTTAGCTCATGAGATTAAAGAGTTAAGAAATTCGAGGCTATGTGAGAAATTGATAAGGTTATAAGAATGCGAATCACTAATCTATTCTCTGATAAGATTTTCGGGGGAAAAAATCTGTAAGGGGGAGAGTTGTAACAACCTATTTTTAGGGTTAATCGGTACAGTGGTTCGGGACCACAATTCAAAGTCAAAATATTTATTTTATTATTCTATTAAGGTTTACAGTATGATAGATGTTCGTGTGAAAATTCTGTAAAGAAATATTACCGTTTGAGTGGTTAATTCGATAAAAAGGACTAAATCTCGTAAAGTGCAAAAGTAGTGTTTTATTAGCTAAAGGTATTAACTAGCTATAGAACCTTAAAGTTAAGGTCCTTATTTCGTTATTAACCCATTTATAAGATAGTGAAAGTTAGTGGCATGGCATTTGGAGTAGTTATTAATGTTCATTAAGGTTATTTTTGTAAAATGGTAAATAAAGGTTAATTTAATAAAAACAAAATGATTTCTTTTGTCCATCTTCATCATATAGCCGATTCTTGCTAAGGAAAAACACCATTTGAGCTTGCTAGGGTCAGTCATGGTATCCTTGGGTCTATGATTAAGAAAAGCAAAATACGGATTTAGATCGTGGAAAAGATAAAATATCAGACTAGTCGATTCGTTTTGTCATTTTAACGATCGAGGTAAGTTCATATGCTAATAAATGCACTTAAATTGGGTTATAAATGCTTACTTATTTTTGAATTGAATAGAATGCTAAATGGTCATGACTATGAGCCGAAATTGACAAAATTACGACGTCCGAAAGTCCCGTACGAACCTTAGGAATAGTATAGGATATAAATTTCATGACATTAGGTTACCGAGATGTGATTACATGTATGACCATGTCTGGGACATTGGCATTGTATTGTGATTACGTGTAAGACCATGTTTGGGACATTGGCATCGTTAATTGATTACGTGTAATACCCTATCTGGGACAATGCATCAATATGTGATAACATGTAAGACCATATTTGGGATATGGCATTGTACGAGCTTATGTGATTATTGAGTATCCTTAACGATTCCAAGGGGTTCAACGGGCATAGTGAAGATGAGAATTAAAGTACAGTCTGAATAAGAATTACAGGTAAGTACAGAACCTATGTGAAAATCGAATGAAAGTAAATTGTTGAGTTCATATTGTATTATGTATATTAAATAAGAAATAATTGTGTATAAGTATGGTTCATGTCAAAATGTGTTTATTTGATTATAATGAAGTATGTATTGAATGTTATGTGAGATATGAATTATAATTATTTTAATTAAATATATATATGGCAATCGATTAATAAGACCATAACCGGGTTATGGCATGTAAAAGAAAGACCACGGTAGGGCCTTGGCAATACATGTGTAAGACCATAGTTGGACTATGGTATCGGAAAATTGATGAATTTGTATCATAAGTAATAATAAACCAGAGAAGTTTGATAAGAGTATGGGTGATAAATAGAAAGGTATCAGTACAGGTATGTACGGTAAACTACTTAAGTATCGAGTTATATGAAGTTGAGATCTTTCAAATGAAGACATGAATAACTTGATGTTAGCTCATGAATTGATGCTTTAATTGTTAATGATTTATTTATTTTGAATTGCTATATGAATGTTGTGATCCTTTTAGGCTTAGATACGAACTTACTAAGCTATGAAGCTTACTTTGTGTTATTTTTCTATTTTTATAGTGTCTCAGACATTTGCTCGGGTTGGGAGTCAATGAAGATCGCATCACACTATCCGGCTATTGATTTTTGGTTTTTTACACCTTGTGGCTTGGTTTTATGGCATGTATGGGCTTGAGTCTTTTCGATAAAGATTTTGGTAATGTATTTGGCCATTTTATATGGCTTATTAATGGCTTATGTTTGATGTGTAATTTGCCTTGTGTAGTGGCATAATTTGATAAAGTTCTTGTGATGGTTATGAGTTGCTCAATTAGTTAGATGTTAACTGGTGTATTATTGCTTCGAAGATGGCATGTTGTGGCTTGATTTTGAGATGATGAAATGGTATGTTTTGAAGCATGAAATGGATGATTACATGATGAGAAAATGCATTTGGAAGTTATGTGAGTTTGATGATTGTGGCATATTATTTTGGTATGTTATATATCATGGAATTCAGTAGTAGAAATAATGGTTATACATGACATAATATGTGTTTGGAATAGCATGTTTTGGTTGCTCATATATGTATTGAAATGGCATGAAACGTCTTGTTGTAGGAAGGGATGAGGAGGGTGAAAAATGTGGCTTAAACCAAGCCTATTTTCACTCCACACGGCTGAGCAGACGAGTGTGTGACTCAATTGTGTGTGACACATAGCCGTGTATCCCCTGAGGAAAAATTAGAAATTCAAGTCAGTCTCGAGCACAGGCTAGACACACAGGTGTATCTGGTGGCTGTGTGAGGCACACAACCTTGGCACATGGGTGTGTGTGGCCATTTTGAAGGGTACACGAGCTAGACGCACGGGTGTGTGCTCGACCGTGTGACCCAAGTTAGTATTTATGCCCTATTTTTCACACGGCCTGTAACACGATCGTGTTTGGTAACCGTGTGAGATACACGGCCTGTTCACAAGGGCGTGTGACCCTTGTATGCATGAAAATTTTCTAAGTTTGCCTAAGTTTTCAAATGTTATCAGTTTAGTCCCGAACCTCTTTTAAGCATGTTTTTAGGCCTCATAGAGCGAAAAAAGGGACAATGTGATTATGTTAGATTGATATTTATGTGAAATTGAATCAGGTATGAGAAATGTATATTATTTGTTGTGCTTTGATTGATAATGCCTCGTAACCTTATTCCAGCAACGGATACGGGTTAAGAATGTTACACGGATGTACAGATAAACAACCTTTATGTGCTTCATGAAGAATTTTTTGAATGGGTTAATCAGTTTTTGGTACACAAATTCTACCTCGATTCACAATGAGCTCCATTTGCTTGCAAATCATTTTCTCATTTCTAGGTTTCATAAATCTACTAAATAAACATCAGCCTAGCTCTCAACTCGGCTAGAATAGAACCGTCATCAGATAAAGTCAATCTCGTGTTCAATGCCCTCGAGGCAAACAAGGCCTTCCTACTCAAGGCGCCTGCGACTACATTCGCTTTACCTGGGTGATAGTCAATCACTAACTCATAACCTTTCAACAATTTGAGCCATCTTCATTGCGATAAGTTCAAGTCCTTCTGAGTCATCAAATACTTTAAACTCTTATGGTTGGTAAAAACATGGCATTTCTCACCGTACAAATGATGCCGCCATATCTTCAAAGCAAATACAATAGCAGCTAATTCCATTCATGCGTTGGGTAATTCTTCTCATGCGGTTTCAACTGTCTCAAGGCAAAAGCTATTACTTTGCCCTCTTGCATCAGCACACATCCTAATCCATGCAGTGACATGTCGCTATAAATTACAAAATTCTTTTCCCAGTTCAGGTTGCACTAAAACCGGTGCCTCAATCAATAAAGCTTTTAATTTCTCAAAACTTTGCTGACATTTTTTGGACCATTCAAACTTGACATCTTTTTGCAACAATATCGTCATAGGAGTAGCAATCATAGAAAATCCTTTAACAAACCTTTTGTAATAACTAGATAATCCCAAAAAGGTTCTAACCTCAGATACATTGTTTGGTGGTTTTCACTCAACAATAGCAGAAATCTTGCTCAGATCAACTCGAGTACCATCACCTGAGACAATATGGCCCAAAAATCCAACTTCTCTGAGCTAAAACTCACTTTTACTGAACTCAGCATACAACTGTTTGTCTCTCAAAATTTGTAAAATAGTTCTCAAATGCTCGGCATGCTCGGTCTCATCACGAGAATAAATCAGTATGTCATCAATAAAAACAACTACAAACTTATCCAAATATGGTCTGAAAATTTGGTTAATCATGTCCATGAAAACAATAGGGGAATTAATTAATCCGAATGGCATAACAAGAAATTCATAGTGCTCGTACCTTGTTCTGAAAGCATTTTTCAGCACATCTGACTCTTTAACTCGTAACTGATAGTAGCCGGATCTCAAATCAATCTTTGAAAACATGGTTGCTCATCTCAACTGGTCAAACAAGTCATCAATCCTTGGTAAATGATACTTATTCTTTATGGTAACCTTGTTGAGCTGTCGGTAATCAATGCACAATCTCATGGATCCATCTTTCTTCTTTACAAATAACATTGGAGCACCCCAGGGGGAATAACTCAGTCTCGCGAAACCTTTATCTGTCAATTCTTGCAATTGAGCTTTCAATTCTTTTAATTCATTCGGAGCCATCCTATACGGAATAATAGATATCAGTTAAGCACCAAGAACTAACTCAATGCCAAACTCAACTTCTCTAACCGGGGGTAACCCAGGCAACATTTTTGGGAACACCTCTGGATATTCACAAACTATCGACACTAATTCAATTTTCAATTCAAACTCTTTTGTATTCAGCACATAAGCTAGACAAGCATAACAGCCTTTTCTTATACATTTCTGAACTGACATCGAAGAAATCACCACAGGCAATCTATTTGACTCATCCGATTCAACTCGAAAAATTTCACTATTTTTACATTTTAATTCAATAACTTTCTGTTTACAATTTACTATAGCATCATGCAACGTTAGCCAATCCATACCCAAAATAACATCAAACTCATCAAATGGTAACAACATCAAGTCAGTTAGAAAATAGTAACCTCTAATCATCAAAGGACATTCCTTACATAGTTTGTCAACTAAAACATGCTTGCCTAAAGCGTTTGACACCTTAATCACAAATTCGGTAAACTTGACAGACAATTTCTTATTATTTACCAAATTCATATAAACGTATGAATGAGTAGATCCAGAGTCAACCAATGCAATAACATTAGTATCATAAAGAGAAAAAGTACCAGTAATAACATCAGAAGATGTTGCTTCTTTGCGAGCATGGATGGCATAGGCTCTCGCCGATGCTCTCGCTTCCGATCTCATGGTTGTATCTTTAGTCACACCTCTACTACTAGTTCCATTTCCAGTATTCCTCGGGGGCCTTCCTCTAGAAACAGTATTACTAGGCCTTGCACTTTGGAAGTTCTCTTTCTCTGCCATCTTCAGGCAATCTTTGATAAAAAGATCTTGAGAACCACACTTAAAACAAGCCCAGTGATTCTTTCTACATTCGCCGAAATGACGTCTGCCACACTGCTGATATTTGGGTCTGTTAGACTTTACATTTCCCACACTCACCATTGAGGTGGCTTGAGATTTAAAACTCAATTGTGTTTCCTACGATCTTTGTGTGAATACCCCACTAAAAAATTCAAACGGGAATACATTTCCTTAGACTTCTTGGAGTGAGATGGAAATTACTTACTTATCGGTCTCTTCCTCGAGTCTCTAGCTTCAAAATCAGCTTTCCTCTTCTCTTTGTTCAATTCTTTGGCCTTACAAGCCTGTTCAACCAACACCACAAACTCTTTCAGCTCTAAGATCTCGACTAACACACGAATGTATTCATTCAATCCATCCTCAAATCTCTTGCACATAATGACCTCGGTGGAAACACACTCCCAAACATACTTACTCAGTCTAACAAATTCTCTCTCATACTCTATTATAATCATACGACCCTATTTCAACTGAAGAAATTCTTTATGTTTCTGATCAATGAACCGTTGGCTAATATACTTCTTTCGGAACTCCTCCTAAAAGAAATCCCACTTGACCCTTTCTCTCGGAACCACAGATACAAGTGTACTCCACCAATGGTACGCAGAATCTCTCAGAAGCGAGATAGCACACTTTAAACACTCATCCAGTGTGTAGGACAATTCATCGAATACCTTGATGGAGTTTTCAAGCAAAAATTAGCTCTCTCGGGATCATCATCGACATTAGCTCTGAAATCCTCGACCCCATGCTTTCGAATTTTATCAACCGGGGGCTTATTCATTCTTACAAACTCCATGCCTTGTGGAGCTACTGGAACCGGTCAAGGAATAGATGGGGGTGTTGAAGGTTGGGC
This sequence comes from Gossypium hirsutum, assembly GCF_007990345.1. NCBI lineage: Eukaryota > Viridiplantae > Streptophyta > Magnoliopsida > Malvales > Malvaceae > Gossypium > Gossypium hirsutum. The sequence continues at coordinate 75,522,798 of NC_053429.1, read as the reverse complement.
ATTCAGATTTGTTCAAACAAATTTTGTATACCACTCATTTATCATATGGAGAAAGGCTTCCCTACCTCATTTTCCTTGACTAACCGTAGAGGGTCTACTCTCAAACGGTGCTGCCCCTTGAGCGGGAGCCGGCACATTACTTTCTACTTCATTGGCCTCAGCTTGATTGGGATCCATTACTGTATGAAAACAAAAATTTAAAATTGTAAAGAGTCATCACACTATCACAGTTAATTTATGGCATGTATAGCTAGACTCTTACACACGCTACGTTAGTCCAAGAATCGACTAAATTGTAGCTTTGATACCACTAAATGTAACACCCCTTACCCATATTCAATGCCAGAATAGGGTACTAGGCATTACCGTACTTAGACACAAACAAACATTCAAAACTGAGACATGAATTTCCACCCAAATTTAAAACTTTTCTCATTCATTCATATCATCCCTAATATGGGCCTACGGGGCCCAAAACATACATTGGAAGTGGTTTTGGACTAAACTGAGAACTTTAAAAAATTCTTAAAACACTTAGAAAATTTTTCATCAAAATAGAGGTCACATGCCCATGTCTCTTTGGGACACACCCGTGTATCTTTGGGACACGCCGTGTCCCTAACCCGTAAAACTCTCTGTTTATGACATCATCAACATTTAAAAGTCACACGGCCAAGTCACACGCCTATGTGCTTAGGCCGTGTGGGCGATTTAATTTTCATAATTTTTCATTACATAGGTGCAAACTTCACACGCCTTAGGCACACGCCCATGTCCTTGGGCCGTGTTCTTCACACGACTTAGACACACAGCCGTGTCTCTGCTCATGTGGCCAATTCAAAGTTAAAATTCAAAGTGTAGGGGACACACGGCCGGATCACACACCTATTGGACAAGCTGTGTGTCACACACGGCCTAGACACACGCCCGTGTGTCTACCCGTGTGGGAAAAATAAGCCTAATTACCAAGCCATATTGCCACCCTTACTTGCACCAACCTACACAACAAGCTACAGTAATCTAAGCATATTCATACAACCAATTCAACCATAAACAAGATATCAATATATCATTTACATGCAACCATCTACCACATACAAACATCACCTACTTATCAACTCAATCCACACAAATTCTAACATCCATGAAAACATCATCATATGCATATATAATACCTAAACCAATATTATCCAATTTCAATTGCCATTTACAAAATGAATTATCAACCATTAAAGCCAACAATTTTGGCCAAATCAAATATGACACATAACAAAACGACCAAGTCCCTATACATGCCATAGCTCAAAATAATGTAATCATAAGTACCCAAAATGATAATTTGATAGTGTGAATGGATCTCTGACCATTTTCAATCCCCGAGCTGGCTTGGTGACGCTATAAGACAAGGGAAAAAGAAAGGGGAGTAAGCTTTAAAGCTTAGTAAATTCCTATGCAAATAATAAGCACCATACACACTTTAACATAAATTTAACATGAAGTAAATTAACATAAATGTCATTGTAAAATGTCATAATCAAACTTAATATAAATCTTATTATAACCTTAACATCATAACTTACTCAATCATACCTCACCGAGGGTTCATCACATATCGAGCTCATTAAGTGTGAGTTTTAGGTACATACTTGTACCAACTTGCAACTTACCATAGTCTTTCTCTACTTAAACATTGCTATTAAGTTTCCCGTTGAACCACTTGGAATATTAAAGGATACTCGGGATATCTCACACACATAGTACCATACCAATGCCATATCCAAGATATGGTCTTACATGGGATCTCATATTGATACCAATAACCCAGCTATGGTCTTACATGAAGTCTCGTATCGATGCCATATCCCAGATATGGTCTTACACGTAATCTCAATTAACCCTAATGTCATGACATTTGTATCTCAACTATTCCTAGGGTTCAACCGGGATTTTCTCTCTTTTCTCTCTTTATCAATTACGCTCAAAGAGTAAATTACAATTCATATTGTAACACCCCTAACTTGTATCCATCACCGAATTGGGGTTACGAGGTATTACCGGACGAGACACAAATTCTGAACAATCGTATGCATGCACTTGCTCAAACTTTTAAACCAATCAAATGTTAACATATATAAGTAATTTAAATTCTTTATGAATCATAACATAACAATTTAAATATATTTTCAAAAAACATCAAATAATCTATCCATTAAAATACATACAAAATTTCATAAATCATTTCCATAAGGAAAGTAGAACTTCACATATAAATAATAAAAGTGATATTCTTATTTGACCGAATAATAAGCTTAAAAGTCAATCAACTTATACTCATAATTTAACATCTAGCCTATACACTACTCAAATATCAAATTTGAACCAAGTAGGACATGCATAAAACTCATATAATCCTTTTGTTTAACCAACGCCCAAATGACTACTCATTTGGTCATTTTTCAATATATTAGCCGAATGTAATCATGCTAAAACATAGCTTTATTCAATGCTTAAATTTTCATCATTTTCAACCTATCACTTTATACACATAACCTTTCATAGAAACAAATCAATATACATATATATATCAACCATAATTTGCACATTAAGTCAAACATATTACAAATATATTTCAACTAATGTATACTTATTAAATCACTACATAACCGAATGCCAATACTTCAAATCATAGTCATTTACAAAATACATCCCATTTATATATTATGCCATCACTCTACAAAATATTCAACCACAATTTCACATCATACTAAATATACCATACATATATATTTTGACATATCTTCATCACCATTAGCAAATATATCTACCATATTTCACATATAAATACAAAATGGCCAAAACATCAATACCACAACCAAACATAACCATCAATTGATCAAAGCATAAAAATCCAAGCTTAATAAAATAATAAGCCATTTTCGCAACATATATAAGGCACATCAAAAACAAGCATTTAACTCAACACATATGAAAAATATAGCCAATAAAGTCAAATCATGCTTTTATATTTCCTCACATAAGAGCAACATGTTTCAAAATATAACCTTATTGATATCTTTTATTTATTCAAATTTCAAACCAAACTAACATACTTCAAAACCATGTTTACTATATCATAATCCCCACATTCGAACCATAAGACCAAAACATCATAGCATTCAAATTCCTGAATATAATTATACATAATTTAACTCATATACCCAACCTACATGAAAAACATTCTTTAATATAATTTCATGCCTTTAGCTAATATTAAACATACCATTTTTAAACATAAATTACAATTCAGAGTATACAAAATTTGCATGCTCAAACCAATCCAAACTACCTATATCTAGCCATTTAACTATATCTATTCGTTCATCAATATAACTTCCAATGTTCAAATCAATTAACAAATAAATCACATTCATTCTTTAACATCACCAACCGTACCTAAATAATCAATCGACAATAGACATGTCAAAAACATATACTTTGATTTTTACTAGATATGACTAAATATAATCATACCTTAACAAATCACCATTTTTCTCACAAATAACCAAATCCAAACATTTCACCAAAACACCATTCATACCTATCATATAATATTCATACCAAATCAGACTCCAACCATATCAAATATAACCATAATATACTTTAATACCAAGTCACATAATAACACCTTAACAAAACATAACAACCAAGTTCACATATAATTTTTATCTATGCATGAACCATAACCTAATCAATCAAACACACTTCCAAAATCACCAACCAAACATAACTATAATGCATTCATACATTGAAACCAAAATTAACAAAATAAACAAGCCATTTTCGCATGGCTCATATTTACATACTCCAAATCAAATATATAAACTAGCCTATACATGCCATAAATTCGGATTCAATTTATAAAAATACCGAAACAGTCGATAGTGTGATAGACTTTGCTGATGATTCCCGAGCTCGTAACTAGACTCCAAAACCTATAAAACAGAGGCAAACAAAAACACACATAGAGTAAGCTATCATAGCTTAGTAAGTCATAAGCAAATAAATAACTCAATGTTAATATCAACTCAACTTAACCAAACTAATTTATACTATCATAATCACATTTATTTTCAAAATCATAATTTCATATATAACATATACTTCCATATACAAGTTTTACCTTGGCCGAATATACATGTATATATTATTAAAATAAGATTTAGTTTAAAAACCGTAATACCACTACATAACCAAATATACATAAACTCATATATATATTCATGAATCATTACATAAATATTCACATTATATAATCAAAAGGACGAATATACTTTCCATATGCTCATACATTTTTCATTTATATCATGCATAATTTGCAACACATATTAAGTAACCTACTTACTTTATTTCAAATAGATAATAAGCTATCACATACCTGATCACTTTAGCTCATTTTATACATTTGAGCACGACTTATCATTGCCCGTTGAACCATTCGGAATTGAATAGGGTACTCAGATAATCACATATATCGTACAATGCCAACGTCCCAAACATGGTCTTACACGTAATCACATATCGATGCTACCATCCTAGACAGGGTCTTTGTAATACCCTAAACTCGGCCTAGACGTTATGGCCGAATTTGACGTGTTACATTGAAGTGTTTTAGCGAAAATCATGTTTTCATTGAAAACCCTTCTTAAACAAAAGCAACTTTAATAAACATACCTTTCAGTTGCGAAAGCCTTGTTTTAAGCATTTGATTTAAGAAAACTTATCATTTAGAAATTAAGTTGCGAAAACGTAGAAAACATACTATAATTTTGGAAACCCATGTTCAACTTCTCGTAATTACAATGGAAATAATAATACTTCAAGTAATAATAGCATAATGAAAACCTTATTACAATCTGGTCTGAAACATACATAATAAAAAAAACTTATAAGCTTTAAAAAAAATTCCAAGTTTGTCTTTCTAGCTGGCCACCCAGAGTTCCTCCAAACATCGAACCGTCTACTGAGCATCACCTGAAAATAAAATAAAAGAGGGGGTGAGTTTTCGCAAACTCAGTGTGTACAACCCTTGACGGAAAACATGCATTCGAAAATCATCATGCATCAAACATGCAATGCAATCCCATTCAAATTATCCATCCGCTACACACCAGCTCCGTCCCCTATCACACCATGTGAGGATATAAATATCGACCCACCCAGCCTACACACCAATGGTAGCTTGGTTATGGAACTACCTTAATTTACATATTGGGCTTTAAAAGCCGTTAGTGGATCCACGATTGTTAGGCAACCATGCGATCCTCATATACTTTCTCCTTACCATAATTCCCACCCCATATGTAGCCTAAGCAGAACATCATATGTATGCATGTCACATCCACAAAACTTACATTCAACACCTAGGGGTATTTTGGTCATTTTCTCCCTTAGGGGCATTTCAGTCATTTTCCCTTAATTATGGTTTTCACTTACCTTGGCCCATGAACAAGCCCTGCGAGCTAAGCTGAACGAATACTATGCACCAGGTAGGATTCCAAAGAAGAGGAGGTCGGTCGTTAAGACCGCTTAAGTACCAAGCTCTCCCTAGATCCAATCCTAGACATGCATGTACCCGTTGCCACACCTTAACCCTATGAATTGTCCACGGTCTCAATTAATTAATTAAGTTTTATGTAGTCATCATATACTAGGCCCAATACCCCTACATACATGCATATAGCCCACTAGGCCCAATCTTATTCAAATGGCCCATTTGGCCCAGTTCATATTCTTATGGCCCACTAGGCCCAATTCACCTTCATATGGCCCATTAGGCCCAAATCATATTATACTCATGCTCACATACAAATTTTCTAGCACATAGCATCACTTATCAATCTTTTCCTATTATGGGCCCAACAACCCATTAGGCCCATTTAGCCCATTCTAGCCCATTTGGCCAACTCTCAGCCCAAGTCCATGGAACCGCCCGTGGGCCTTAAGCAACCTATCAGTTTCCTCTCCACGAGTGTTCACACACTCGTGTGACTACTGTAGCCCAACTTTCGACTTTTCGGCATTTCGGCATTTCGGCATTTCAGCATTTGGGCTTTTGCCGATTCGTTGTGTGTGTGCAGTGTATATATACACTTGGTAAGCAAGCATGGTGCGCTCTTCTTAGCCCAAACCTACAATCGATATCACTCAAAGATTAATCTTACATGCTTATCGAATACTTTACCAAAAGCCGGAATCTCACTTTAACCTTACCTTGAACACAAATCGCAAATAGCTTCTCCTTGATCACGTACTCCTTAGATCTGCATTAATCTTAACTATTAAACCAGAATAATAGATGACTCATATCCAACACAAGTCCCCTTACCTTAACTATGAACATTCGGCCAACCAAAATCAAGAGCACTTACCAAAGTCTTTCACCGGAGGAGCAAATCGGCTGAGATCCAAGGACTGAGATTCGTTACCTATTCCTACCCAAAACCGATTAGAAGAAGTGAGGGACTGTATACTCAATACTTAGCAAAACCCGATTATGAGAACAAAGCACTTACACTAAGCTTGACTGATTAGAAAGGGTACTGGCAGCACCAAGAGTATTCGGCCAAGAAGGTTTCTACCCGTGCAATTTGTATGGTAAAAGAGAGTTATTCGAATTCAAGGAAAAAGAAAGAAAAGAAAGCAAAGGGTTTTCAGCTTTTAGAGAAAAGAGTTTCTGGTAACATGGTGAAGGAAATTTGGCATTAGCTTCATACCCTAGCATTCGGCACCTATTTATAAGCCTTATAGCTGAATTTTTCCCATGCCCAATTCCCCATTCAGCTCCATCACTTCTCTCTTCTCATCTCCTTGTTTTTCTCCCTGATAACCCATTGATCCTTTCCTTAATTTTCTCTCCTGAACACTTCATTTGGAGTCCACTTTCCCGCCACTTCCATCATTCTAGAAGGCCAAAATTAAACTTCTAAAAACACTAAGCTAGGATTCGAACCTTGGACCTCCTTGCTAGCTATTAACGCCACCCTCCTACACTCTAAGTGGCGTCACTTAGCCACTCCTCTACAAGGCTTTTTGATACTATTTTCCCCTAACTTTATTTAAGAGCCCAACTACTTGCTAGCCCTGATTCTTTTAATATCTAAACTATAATTTCATTTATTCCTAGGTTTGAACTCAAACCTTAACTAAGACCTACTAAAATTATCACTTGGATAAGAATATTAAACACTATTTTTATCAAAGCTGAAACAAAGAAAGTTCAAGATTTTGGGATTTTTGGGTTTCGAGATTTTTGGGGCGTTACAGTCTTACTCACACACATATATCGAAGTCACATATCGATGCCAACGTATTAAACATGGTCTTACTTGCACACATATATTGATGCCGTGGTCTTACTCACACATTACATATCAGAATCCTATGTCATGACATATGTATACTAGCTATTCCTAAGGTTCATACGGGGCATTCGGATGTCGTAACTCTGTCGAAATGAACTTGTAAATATAGTTCCCAAGTATAAACACATTCAACTATCATATATATACAAGCTCATAAAATTTAAATCAGCATTATACATTCACATATATTCAAAATTTTACAGCATTTATTTACTTATAAACTTACCTCGAACAACGATAATCGGAACGGGACAACTAGTCAACAACTTCGGTTTCCCCCGTTCCAAATCCAATTTCTTTAGTTATTGATCTAAACATATTCAAAATTAAACTCATTCGAACATAATTTCAATTTAGTCTAAAAACACATAAATGGGAAAATTACAATTTTACCCTTGACATTTTACACATTTTGCAATTTAGTCCAAATTGCACAAAACACAAAGCCTGCAAAATTTGCACACATCATGCTTAGGTCGAATACTACCCATGTTCATACAAGTCCATATATTTCATTTATTTCACATTTTAGTCCCTCAATTTATTATTTTTACAAATTAGCCCTAATTACTCAAATTCATCAAAACTTCAAATACAAAACATGTTAATCTATCACATATCTTTTATTTTCCAGCATCAAACAACAAAAATCACAAGCTTTCAACAATGGAAAAATACAAAATCATCATCAAATTCAAAAATTGAGACATGGGTTTGATAGATAACATAGCAACGATCTCAAAAACGTAAAAATTATCAAAAACCAAGCTAAAACTCACATTGAATCAAGCTTTTTAATGGCCAAATGTGGTTTTCTTTTTCTTTTTATTTCTTTTGGTATTTTCGGCCAACTATAAACTAAAATGCATGGCCATTTTTTTATTTGTTTTATTATAATAACATATTAATACATCATTTACATTTTTAACCTTATAAATTAATATAAAACCTGCTATTTAATACCAAAACTGTCCATCCATTTCAACCATGGTCAAATTGCATTATAAATACATCATATTATAAGGAAAAATTCAATTAAGCACTCTCACATTAAACTATCAACTCTTCACTTTACGCGATTAAGCCGTTTTTATTAAATCGGCATCCAAACAGTAAAATTAAAACACGAAAAATTAACACTTATAAGTTCGCAAATAATAAACATAGAAAATAATTTTTAAAATATTTTTCTGACTCAGATTCGTGGTCCCGAAACCACTGTTCTGAATAGGGTTTAAATCGGGTTGTTACACATATGATATTAAAGCAATTAAAGCATCCTCACTACAAAAATAGTAAAAAAGGATCTAATCGTCAAACACCTTATTCTTTTCCCGGTCAAGGTCCGAACTTCGTTTTTCTTGATCTATAATAGAAAATTTAACTTATTTAATATTCACATTACTCAAATTAGTCTAAACATCACATTATGACAAAATTACCTTTTTACCCCTAAAGTTTCACATTTTTACAAATTAGTCCCTAGGTTCGTAAAATGAAATGTATTCAATTTCTTTGTTACCCAAGCCTAACCGAACCATATACATGCTCATATCAGTCTACGTTTTTCATCAAATTAGATTTTTACTAACCATTACACATCTTTTTACAAGTAGGTCCTTTTTAGGTATTTTTATGAAAAATCACTTACTAAAAGTTGTTTATTACACATCAACCTTTCATTTTCTACCATTAAACATCAAAAACATGCATGTCACACATGGGTAACTTTTTAAACATGAAACCTACTTCAAAAAAATGGTAGAAATGGCAAGATCGGGTGAATACGACTTCAAAAACGTAAAGAGCATTAAAAATGAGGCTAGGATGTAACACCCCTATCCCGTATCCGTCGCCAGAATAGGTGAAGGGGCATTACCAGACTTGAAACTCATATCAGATAGTAAAATTTTTTTTTTTTTGAGAACATTCCTTTAGATAAATACTAAAGACAGTCAGGGATACAAATTTAAACTTTTATAAGTACACATTCAAAATATGCCATTTTCGCATGGCTTATATACATTAACCAAAATATTCTTCGGCCACTGGTCTATTCTATACATGCCATAAAATAATTCAAAACATAACATTAACAAGCAGTGGATAGTGATAGTGTGACTAGTTGCTGACGATCCCCGAGTCTGTAGCTTCCAAATGAGATCTATAAAACAGAGGAAACAAAGTAAACGGAGTAAGCATTACAATGTTTAGTAAGTTTAAAGCAGTGTCAACAGATAACAATCAAATTATAACATAGTTGTTCGTATTTTTATTTGACTCTTCCTTCGGGCATACCATCCCTTTACCGAATATGCACATCTCATCATATACAATAGGCAGATAAACTTTCACATAAAAGTGAGCTCATGTGACATAGATATATTGTATAATTTCACATAACCTCTCACACTGATCCGATGTCACATAATCATAGGAATAGTCTCATAGATTGCTCACGTATGCATCACATAACTACCTTATGATTTAGTTAAAATCAAGCTCACATATAAACTTGGAGTACATACCTGTTTAACCTTTCGCATTGAATATATTTATAAGCAATTCTTATTGCGAAGTCTTATAGCTTTAAACTCTACTCGGATTATCGGCGAGACCTTTAGCTCAGATGAAATCTCCACACGAGTCAGCGGGTCTTAACCCAGACATAGTCACCACATATGGTCATCTGGTCTTTAATCCCGGGTTTACATCATAGAGTTTCGTGCATATTTTTTCACATGTTACAACATTCACATCGACTATCATATTTGTAATTCATTTACCTCATCAAATATTTAATAAAACACACCTTCCGCCGTTTGTCATTTGGCCACAATATATATATACACATCTCATACATATCTCACATTAGCCATTTGGCTTTACCACATATCCATCTCATACACGTTTCGCATTAGCCATTCGGCTTTACCTCATATCCATCTCATACACGTTTCGCATTAGCCATTCGACTTTACCTCATATCCATCTCATACACATTTCGCATTAGCCATTCGGCTTTACCACATATATACACTTCCACGTTCATCACGTTGGCCATTCTGCCTTATCACATATATGCATGTTCACATTCATCACATTGGCCATTCGGCCTTATCACATATATGCATATTCACATTCATCACATTGGCCATTCGGCCTTATCACACATATGCATGTTCACATTCATCACATTGGCCATTCGGCCTTATCACACATATGCATGTTCACATTCATTGTAACACCCCTATCCCGTATTCGTCGCCGGAATAGGTAAAGGGGCATTACCGGACTTGAAACTCATATCAGAACAGTAAAAATTTTGAATTTTTCTTTTTTTTTTGAACATTCCTTTAGATAAATACTAAAGACAGTCAGGGATACAATTTGAACTTCTATAAGTACACATTCAAAAGATGCCATTTTCGCATGGCTTATATACATTAACCAAAATATTCTTCAGCCACTGGTCTATTCTTTACATGCCATAAAATAACTCAAAACATAACAGTAACAAGCAGTGGATAGTGATAGTGTGACTAGTTGCTGACGATCCCCGAGCCTGTAGCTTCGAAGTGAGATCAGAAAACAAAGTAAACGGAGTAAGCATTACAATGCTTAGTAAGTTTTAAGCAGTGTCAACAGATAACAATCAAATTACAACATAGTTGTTCGTATTTTTATTTCACTCTTCCTTCAGGCATACCATCCCTTTACCGAATATGCACATCTCATCATATACAATAGGCAGATAAACTTTCACATAAAAGTGAGCTCATGTGACATAGATATGCTGCATAATTTCACATAACCTCTCACACTGATCCGATGTCACGTAATCATAGGAATAGTCTCATAGATTGCTCACGTATGCATCACATAACTACCTTATGATTTAGTTCAAATCAAACTCACATATAAACTTGGAGTACATACCTGTTTAACCTTTCGCATTGAATATATTTATAAGCAATTCTTATTACGAAGTCTTATAGCTTTAACCTCTACTCGGATTATCGGCGAGACCTTTAGCTCAGATGAAATCTCCACACGTAGTCATCGGGTCTTACCCGGACATAATCTCCACACGTAGTCATCGGGTCTTACCCGGACATAATCTCCACACGTAATCATCGGGTCTTACCCGGAATATATTTCCAAGTTTCATGTACATTTAATCACATGTTACAACATTCACATCGACTGTCATATTTGTAATTCATTTGCCTCATCAAATATCTAATAATACACACCTTTCACATTTGGTCATTCGGCCACAATAAACACACGTCTCCTACATATTTCACACTAGCCCTTCGGCTTTACCACATATACGTATCTCATACATATTTCACACTAGCCATTCGGCTTTACCACATATACATATCTCATACATATTTCACATTAGCCATTCGGCTTTATCACATATACATATCTCATACATATTTCACATTAGCCATTCGGCTTTATCACATATACATATCTCATACATATTTCACATTAGCCATTCGGCTTTACCACATATACATATCTCATACATATTTCACATTAGCCATTCGGCTTTACCACATATACCTATCTCATACATATTTCACATTAACCATTCGGCTTTACCACATATACATATCTCATACATATTTCACATTAGTCATTCGGCTTTACCACATATACATATCTCATACATATTTCACATTAGCCATTCGGCTTTACCACATATACCTATCTCATACATATTTCACTTTAACCATTCGGCTTTACCACATATACATATAATTATCTTGTGCATCAATTTCAGCAATAGCTTATAAACAACTCAAATAGTTTCATCAATGTTTTCAACAAATTCATATATTCACTACAAGCTGTTTTCCTGAGCAATAGTCACTAAATTATTTATAACTGGAGCTACAAAATTCAAAATCAATTTCCGTTAATTTTCCCTGAATATAGACTCATATATATTCCATCCATAAAATTTTCAGAATTTTAGGTTTGGCCAATCAATACCAGATTTTTCTTAAAGTTTCCCCTGTTTCACTGTTTGACTAATCTGACCACTCTTCACTATGAATCAAATTTCTCATTGTACAAAATTCAAAATATGTTCTATTTGATTTCATTTGAAACTAGACTCATTAAGGAGTCTAATCATATAAATTTTATCTTATAACCATTTTTGTACAAATTATAATAATTTTCTAAAAACAGAACAGGGGATTTCAGAGTCATTCCAACACTGTCTCACACAACTTTAAATATCTCTTTATAGGAAATTTTTTGCTCACACGGTCTCTTTTACAAGAAACTAGACTAATTAAGATTTGATTACATATTTTATTCAGCCTATAATTCCACACCAACAATTTATGGTGATTTTCTAAAACCACGTTACTGCTGCTGTCCTAAGCAAATTATTACAATTTGCTCTTAAATTTCCAAGTCCAAACACTTATGAACTTACCATTTGAGTTTAAAACATATCATGGCCACATCATATCTTATTAAATCAACTCATTATGTCCTATTATGATTGAATTTACTCAACATTTAATGACTTAAAACTTACAAAGGAATCAAACTCAAATACTTAAGAACTTACTTTGTGTTGGGTAAAACGGTTCCAACTCAGCTACTCGATGTTCTTTGCTTTGCCCTTGCTTGATTCCCCTCATTTAACGTCTTGAGCTTTCTACCTTATGCTTTTGGGCCATTCGGCTAATAACCATGTAATATCATTACTATCAATAATCCAATTACACATACACATATACATATTTGTATATTAGGTAACCACCCTTACTAACTGCCCATTTTAGTCGATTTTATACAATCAAAGGTAATATCACAAATGGGCATACTTATATAGCCGAATGTGCTAAAATTAGATCTAACATCACCTATACACTTGATTAAATGGCCGAATACCTATACTATCAATTATAGTATCATTTTATTCTTTCAAACACATAGTTTCCTACCATGAACACTTGGCCGAATTTTTTCTTCTAATCTAGCATAGCTTCACATCTATTTGTAACATCATATAAATCCACATATAACTACATTTCTACCTAAATCTTCTTTCACCTTCCTATTATTTCCCTTCACAACATCAAAAGCACCATACTCTTAACATTTACCTCTCCCTAACCGTATGCCATTTAATTACTTATTTAGGTAGAAAATTAACATATGGGACATGATAAGACATTGGCTACTAGCTAGATTTTCACAAAAATTTAACAAAACTAACATGAATCCTACCTTAATCTTTCCTTATGATGGCCGAATGACTTAGAACATTTCTCCCCTCCTTCCCTAGCTCACAGCACTTCAAGAAAAGAAAGAAGATGAAGACTTTCTCTTGCTTTCTTATTTTATTCCCCTTTCTTTTTTTGATCTATTTTAATCATTTACTAATAAAAGCATCATTAAAAATTCAACTTAATGGAAGAACCATCCTTGCTTGGCCGGCCACTACTTGAGGTTTGGGTGATTTGACATGCAAACCCAAGTTTCCTCACTTTGTTATCATTTGATCCTTACATATTCCACTATCATATTTTCTTAGGTTCTCAACTAAGTCAATCACATGGAATTCACCTTCATAAGTCTAAATTAAAACATCAAATTTTCACACATTCACTAATATACATAGAGGATACGCAACCAAATTTTAAATAAATTTTGGGACTCGGTTTTGTGGCCCCGAAACCACATTCCGACTAGAGTCGAATTAGGACTGTCACATTTCTCCTTACAAATTATCAAAACATACACAATGTAACCCATTGAGCTCATGACCGAATGCTTCATGCATCACAAACAAAAAATCACATACATGGGTCATTTTAGGAGCTTTAAAACCAATTTAAATTTCTCAAAATCCAAAGAAAAACATATGAAATCATACCTTAATTCCCACCAATTAAAAATGGAGACAATAGAACACATTGTTACATGCATGTGTTGGCCGGCCATTTGCATTCAAAAATGGTCTAATTGACATGCAAGTCCACATTTTTGAATACATGCTCTATTAGATTACTTTATATATTTACCTAACCTATTATACCAATGTTTCACATAAGTCCCGTTTCAAAATTTCACTTACAAATGGCAAAATAAATGCTTGAAATTTTTTTACACATGCATTTACTCACCTCATGAACATAGAATATAACTTTCAATTATTTATAAAACTCGGTTTCGTGGTCCCGAAACCACATTTCGACTAGGGTCAGATTAGGGGTGTCACATTCATCACATTGGCCATTCGGCCTTATCACATATATGCATGTTCACATTCATCACATTGGCCATTCGGCCTTATCTCATATATGCATGTTCACATTCATCACATTTGCCATTCGACCTTTTCTCATATATACACATTCACATTCATCACATAAAATCCTAAATCAAAATATAAATTTTCATGTATTCACATCACAATTATCCAAATATACTTCACATACCACTTATACTTTCATGTATACACTTTGTCTTGGCTGAATCTACATCTATCATTTTCCAATGAATAATTCAATTTCAAGCCATACTATCATTTCATATTCGAATACTTATAAACTTACAATTTCACAAATTTTAATATCAAAGATCCATCTAACATTCATATATCATTTTATAATATCACAATTTAGAATTCTCGTATGGGTTTAATCAATAGCTTATGAGCAACTAAAACAAGTTTTATCCATGTTTACAACATAACCACAATTTCTCTACAAGTTGTTTTCCTGAGCAACAGTCGTTAAATTATTTGTAACTGGGGCTACAAAATTCCAAATTATGTGCCGTTAATTTTCCATGAAAATAGACTCATATATCCTCTATCCACAAAATTTTCAGAATTTTTGGTTCGGCCAATCAATACCATATTTTTCTTACAGTTTCCCCTATTTTACTGCTTGACTACTCTGACTACTCTTCACTAAGAATTTAATTTCTCAATGTACAGAATTCAAAATATGTTTTCGTTTATTTTGTTTGAAACTAGACTCATTCAGGAGTCTAAACCTATAATTTTATCTTATAATAATATTTGTACGATTTATAATGATTTTCCAAATACTGAACAGGGGATTTCGGAGCCGTTCTGACTCTATCTCACACAACTTTGAAAATTTCATTATCGGCAACCCCTTTACTTACACGATTTCTTTTATATGAAACTAGATGCATCAAGCTTTAATTACATAATTTATTCAGCCTTTAACTCAACTCCCACAATTTATGGTAAATTTTCCAAAACACGCTACTGCTGCTGTCCCTAGCAGATTTATACAATTTACTCTGTAAAGTTCTCATTCACATATTTAAAACATAATATCATATATGCCGTCATTTAAAAAAGTCATTGACCTTAACGTATATACATAATTCATATTCATCCCGTTTTAAAACTTAAAACTTACAAAGGAATCAAACTCAATTACTTAAGAACTTACTTTATTTATTTGAGCAACTGCTGATAGGCTACTCGACGGCTTTCTCTTTCCCCTTATCTGATTTAGATCCTCTTTGCTCATGAGCTTAATTAAAACAAATGAATTTGTTTCATTACTTATTCAACATTACTTCTTTAATAGTCACAGTTGATAATCGTATAACTTCAGTGCATAATGTGTTTATGAAATATACCAGACTAACTTTTATGTTTATTTCACTAATACCTAATTCACATGCACAAACAAGAATTCACATTACTTGCCATTGTAAATGGAACCTAGATAGCCAATTACCATGGCCGAACATACAACCACTTATATAAATAACACAAAGTGATACAAATTTATTTTTACCATTACAAATCATAAAAAAAAATGACCAATGCATACGACATCAACAATATATATACATACAAAATACCTATATTGCATACTTATCAATATGAACTTAAAGCCCTATCCTAATATTCATGTACATATTATCCACCATTTCCAAACCAATTCATCAATGAAATCATACCATTACAAATCAACTTAGAATAACCATATCTAATAATCAAATACCTATAGCATTGCATATTTCTCACATAGCAAGTACAACTAAATTCATTATTAATATATATATATCTAAACACTTAACTACAAGATTTAATCACCATTATCAAATCATAAAACAGCTTATAACCATCATCTATATTTACTTCACATAAACCGAAATAACCATTACATCATCTTTAATACACTTAGCATTTTACCCATTTAATCAAGCCAAATCTCAAGACCATTCCATCACACAAATTATACCATAAATCATACTTACAATTTAAGTTAATACATGACCGAAAATCACCATCATTAACATCATTATCAAACCAAAACCAAAACATATCTATCATCTGTATACCAAGCTTACCAAAACAAACTACTATGAGTTTCAAGCTTATTGACCGAATCTCAAACCTCAAAATTCTAAGTTTAATCCATGTGATAAGTAGAGTTTGAACTAATCATCTCAAACATGCATAGATTTTCAAGAATCATTCAATACATACCTCATTCTAGCCATCTTCTAAGCCAAAAATTAAAGCAACCAAACTTTCTTCTCCCTCCCTTTAGGCTACGGCAATGGAGGACAAGGATGAACTGACTTTGGTTTCTCCTCCCACTAACTATTATCTAATATCTCTTTTTTTTCTTTTATTAATTCATTTGTAATATAATATCTTAAATCACAATACATATTATATATATAACAGCATATCATGACCGGCCACCATCTCAAAAGTGGGTAATTTGACATGCAAGCCCACATTTTTGAATACATGCTCTATTAGATCACTTTATATATTTACCTAACCTATTTTACCAATGTTTCACATAAGTCCCGTTTCAAAATTTCACATACAAATGGCAAAATTAATGCTTGAAATTTTTACACATGCATTTACTCACATCATGAACATAGAATATAACTTTCAATTATTTATAAAACTCGGTTTCGTGGTCCTAAAACCACTTTTTGACTAGGGTCTACTTAGGACTGTCACATAGGATGTGCTTATAATCAAGCTTGAAAGATGACAAAACCCTAGCTATAGAGAGCTTGAAACTTTCGGCTAAGTGTTGGAGAAGATGGACAAATTTTGGCTTTATTTTCCCTTTTTATTCTTTTATTTACCAAATGACCAAAATGCCCTTTTTGCCAAACTTTAAAATTTTATCTCACCATGTCCATTTTTGTCCACTAACTTAAAAATGGTCTAACACAATTATGTTATCTTGATTAAAATCGTATTTTGAAATCGTGCACTTGAGATTCATTTATTTAGTTTACTTAGTTTAAAATCTTAGTTTTTAATCACCTTCTTCAAACAAAATATTTTTCTTCACCAAAGTGTTCTATTTCACAGTCCCTGTGGGTACGATAACTCGACATTTACTTCTCACTTTATTACTTATTGTGATTGTGTACACTTGCACATTTCCGTTGTTCCAAGTTTTTGGCGCCGTTGCTAGGGACTGTTTTAAAAAGTCATTATTTGTGAATTTTTTAGTTTTGCATTTTGGTTTATTTTTCTGTTCAATTTTAACTTAATTAATTTTTCTGTGATTATTTTTCTGTGATTATTTCCGGTGTTTATGAGTATTGACTAAATTATTGATTTACTACATGTAGACCCTGAGATTGAACGAACTTTTTGAAAGTGAAGAAGACAAACAAGTCAGAGAAGGACCGAAGAGATGAACTTCGAAAATCCGAATCAAGGAAACGGACTAGACCCTGCTCAAAATCCTATCCTGATTGATGATGATAGGGATAGAGCTTTAAGACAGTATGTAGTGCTAGTGTTTAATGATTTTAATCCGGGTATTAGGAGACCTGAAATTGAAGCACAACAATTCAAGCTGAAGCCAGTCATGTTCCAGATGCTTCAGATAGTAGGCCAATTCAGTGGAATGCCTACCGAAGATCCTCACCTACACTTAAGATTGTTTATGGACGTGAGTGATTCTTTCAAGCTAGCTGGAGCAGAGCTCGAGCCTGGTTGAACTCATTGCCACCAAATTCAATTTCCACATGGCAAGAGCTTGCAGAAAGATTCCTCATGAAGTATTTCCCACCTAGCAAGAATGCTAAGTTGAGGAACAAGATCACTACCTTCCAACAAATGGATGATGAGTCCTTATATGAGGCATGGGAAAGGTACAAAGAATTATTACAGAAGTGACCTCATCATGGAATCCCACATTGCATCCAACTTGAGACGTTTTATAATGGTGTCAATGCTTATACAAGGATGGTAGCGGACGCTTCTGCTTACGGTGCTCTCCTCTCTAAGTCTTATAATGAGGCTTATGAAATCATTGAGAGGGTTACTAGCAATAATTATCAATGGCCAACCAATCGAGCAGCGTCAGGAAAACGAGTTGTTCGAATACATGAAGTAGACGCTCTTACTTCATTCGCATCTCAGGTATCATCAATAACCTCAATGTTAAAAAATCTTACTACTAATAGGTCTACTAGTTTTGTAGCACAGCCACCAAATCTATTTGAAAATATAGCCTATGTCTATTATGGGGAAGGACATTTGTTTGAAGAATGTCCATCGAATCGAGAATCTATATATTACATGAGTAACCAGAACCAAAATCGAGGAAGGCAAGGACTGCAATCCAATTTTTATAACCCATCATGGTGAAACCACCCTAATTTTTCCTAGAGTAACCAAGGGGCTGGAACCAGTAACACTTACGCCCAACCTAGATTGACCTAACGACCTAGTTTTCCCCAGAAAGTTCAGAAACCAACCCAAGCTAAACCATCCAACGGCTTAGAAAATTTGTTAAAGGCATACATGGCGAAGAATGATGCCTTAATTCAAAGCCAAGCAGCTACATTGAAAAATCTGGAAAACCAAATGGACCAGCTTACTACTGAACTCAGGAACAGACCACAATGTGCTTTACCTAGTGATACAGATAATCCGAGGAAACCGAGGAAGAAGCATTGTAAAGCGTTGACATTGAGGAGCGAAAAGACTTTAGATCCCGATTCTGTCGAAGTTGAGAAGGAGCCAGCCGATGCTTAAGACTTAAAGGAAGTTCAATCGAGTGTTGAAATTCCAATTTCATAAGAACCAGAATCTGCAATGTCCGACAAGGTAACTTCAGAACCAGCTAATTCTGATCAACTAACAACTTTGTTAGATGCAGAATTGCCACAAAAGATGAATCAACCAGTTCCAATAAAGAAGCCTCCACCACCCTACCCTCAAATACTTCAGAAGCAGAAGCAGGAAATTCAATTCAAGAAGTTCTTAGACCTACTCAAGCAACCTCATATCAACATCCTGCTGGTTGAAGCACTTGAACAAATGCCGAACTACATCAAATTCATGAAGGATATCTTGTCTAAAAAATGAAGACTTAGAGAATTTGAGATGGTAGCCTTGACAAAGGAATGCAGTGCATATCTTCAAAACAAACTACCCCCAAAGTTGAAGGATCCTGGATGTTTTACCATACCTTGTGACATTGGAGCAACATATTGTGGTAAGGCACTATGTGACTTGGGTGTGAGTATCAACTTGATGGCTATGTCAATATTTAGGAAGTTAGGGATAGGTGAAGTTAGACCGACTATGGTTACACTTGAATTAGTAGATTGATCCTTAGCACATCCAGAAGGAAAAATCGATGACATATTGGTACGTGTAGACAAATTTATCTTTCCTACTGACTTTGTGATTTGAGACTTTGAAATAGACAAGAAGGTTCCAATCATCCTTGCAAGACCGTTCTGAGCAACTGGAAGGACCCTTATTGATGTGCAGAAGGGTGAGCTTACTATGCGTGTTCAGGATGATCAGGTAACATTTAAAATTTTTAAGTCTATGGGATTTCCTGACACAATTGATGATTGTTCTGCAGTGTCCAATTTAGACGATTTAATTGTGGAGAAAGAACTCAACTATGTTGAGGATCCATTAGAACAAATTTTGACATTAAACCCTCAAAAAGATGAAGAGGAGGATGAATACTTAGCTTTTCTAGAAGCTAATCAAAGGGGATTTAATCCGTAATCCCGCTTTGAATCTTTGGAGTTAGAGAATGGGGATTATGCCCAACCAAAAGCGTCAATCAAGGAGCCACCTAAATTAGAACTCAAGGTACTTCACATTTAAAATATGTTTATTTAGGTAACGCTTCTACTTTGCCTATGATTGTTTCAGCAGAATTAACGAATGAGAAAGAAGAAAAACTCATCCTTGTATTGAAACTATTCAAGAAGGCTATTAGATGGACTATAGCCGATATCCACGGAATTAGTCCATCTGTATGCATGCACAAGATTATCTTGGAAGATGGTGAAAAAGGGACAATTGATGGACAACAAAGACTGAACCCCATCATAAAGGACATAGTCAAGAAAGAAATAAACAAGTGGTTAGATGCGGGTATAATCTACCCTATCTCAGACAGTTCATGGGTAAGTCCGGTCCAGTGCGTATCAAAGAAAGGAGGTATCACGGTCATTTAAAACGAGAATAATGAGTTGATACCGACTAGAACAATTACAGGATGGAGAATTTGCATCGATTAACGAAAGCTAAACAAGGCTACTAGGAAAGATCACTTTTTTTTGCTGTTTTTGGATCAGATGTTGGATAGACTCGCGGGGCTAGACTATTACTATTTTTTTTATAGATATTCAGGGTATAATCAGATTATAATAGCACCAAAAGATCAACATAAGACAACATTCACCTACCCGTACAATACATTCTCATTTAGATGCATTCCATTTGGTTTATGTGATGCTCCTGCTACATTTCAAAGACGTATGATGTCCATTTTTACTAATATGGTTGAAAAATAGTTGGAAGTATTTATGGATGATTTTTCAGTATTTAAAGATACATATGATGATTGCCTAGCCAATCTAGCCAAGATACTAAGGCGATGCGAAGAAACAAACCTCGTACTCAATTGGGAAAAGTGTCATTTCATGGTACGAGAAGGTATTGTTCTCGGTCATCGGATAGCGAGACATAGAATCAAGGTAGATAAAGCAAAGGTAGATGTTATAGAGACACTCCCACCTCCAACATCTATAAAAGGTGTTAAGATATTTTTCGGCCACGTCGATTTCTATTGAAGATTTACCAAAGATTTTTCCAAAATTGCGAAACCCTTATGCAAATTATTGGAGAAGGGAGCGACATTCAAATTTGAAGAAGAGTGCTTAAGAGCTTTTAAATATTTGAAGAGTCGACTAGCTTCGGCACCCATAATCATCACACTAGACTGGGATTTTCCATTTGAACTGATGTGTGATACAAGTGACTTTGCAATAGGAGCTATCATGAGCCAGTGAAGGAATAACATTTTTCATCCCATCTACTACACAAGTCGAACTCTGACAGGAGCTGAACTAAATTATACTTAATAGAGAAAGAGTTACTTGCTATTGTGTTTGCTTTTGACAAGTTTCAATCTTATCTTGTAGGTACCAAGGTGACTGTCTATACGAACCACACATTAATTAAGTATTTACTTGCCAAGAAAGATGCTAAGTCGAGAATGATCCGGTGGGTATTTCTGCTTCAAGAGTTCGATCTAGAAATTCAAGATCGAAAGGGAGTAGAAAACCAAGTAGCAGATCACTTGTCCAGATTAGTGCTGCAAAAAGGGAATTCTCCACTTATACCCATTCAGGAGACATTTCCAGATGAACACATATTGTGTAACACCCCTTACCCGTATCCAAAGCTGGAATGGGGTACAAGGCATTACTAGACTTAAACACGAGCTAACATATAAAACTGAGGCATAAATTTCCATCCATATTTAAAACTTCTCATTAATAATCATAAACTCCCTAATACGAGCCTACGAGGCCCAAAACATACGATAGAGGAGGTTCAGAGCTAAACTGAGAACTTTAGAAAATTCTTCAACACTTAGAAAATTTTTCAACAAAACAGGGTCACACGCCCGTCTGGCTTGGGACATGCCCCTGTGGGTAGGTCGTATGGTCACACACGGCAGTGTCCCTAGCCTGTGTAACTCTCTATTTATGACGTCATGCAACAAAAGAAGTCACACGGCCAAGTCACACGCTCGTGTGCTAGGCTGTGTGGCGAATTTAATTTTCAAAATTTTTTATAAAATATGTGTAGACTTCACACGACCAGGACACATGCCCATGTCACTAGGCCGTGTCCTTCACACGGCTGAGACACATGGTTGTGTCTATGCCCGTCTGGCCAAAAATAAGGCTATGTATCAAGCAATTTTGCCACCCTTACATTGCACCAACCTACACCATAAAATATAACACAATCCCAAGTATATACATTCAACCAATTCAGCCAATTTCATTTGCACATACTAACATCTATCATGCATAACCATCACATACTTTCTTTCCTATTCATGCCAATTTTATCTTCATGATAAGCATCATCCGAATAACATACCAATGACCAATAAAATTAACATTAGCCAACTTTCAAAGGCCATATACAAACTGAATCATTAATCATACCAATGCCAACACATTTGGCTAAGCCAATATGACACATAACAAAATGACCAAGTCCCTATAGATGCCATACTAAAAATATTGAAACCAAGTATACCTAAAACAATAGTTTGATAATGTGAATCGAGCTTCGACGTTCCTCGATCCCCAAGCTAGCTTGGTGACACTATAAGGAATGGAAAGAAAAGGGGAGTAAGCTTTAAAGCTTAGTAAGTTTGCATGCAAATAATAAGCAACATAAATCACTCATTAACCATATATCTACTCAACATAAGTTAACATAAATATCGTCATGTATCTTAGGCATGACTTACTCATTAACATTCTTACCAAGAGTTCATCTCACACTAAATTTCAGACTCATGGGTTTTACATACATACCTGTACCAACTTGTAAAACAATCACATAATTTGTCATCTTTGACATACTCTTCGGATTAACCGTTGAACACTTGGAATACTATCGGATACACGGAAGGTCTTACACATAAGTGCCACATATGTAGCCAATTTTACCTCATATTTCATAACACATAGGGCTTGCACACGAGCTAATCATGAGCTTGCTAACACAAGCTTTCAATCAAGACGTAGCTACACGGGCTACTCACACAAGCTGTCAAGTACCCGCAAACATGCTGGATTACCCAGCCACTGATAGGACATACATGACCAACACCTAAACTCACATAGATCACATAACACTTGGTTTCCTAGTTATAGGACACTTGTATGCTAAACTATTCCTAAGGTTCAGAACGGGATTTCTCACTTGTCATTTTGTCATCGAACGTATCCACATTATCATTTATACAATTCATGCATAATAAAACATATAACAATACAAGTATAACATTACCTTTATTTACACACAAACTTACCTCGGTACAAAATGGTAGGAAATGGACCTAATCGTCAATAACATTGCTTTTCCCCCGATCAAAGTTCGAACTTCATTTTTCTTGAACTATAATAGCAAATTTAAATTATTTAATTACCAAATTACTCAATGCTGTCCAAAAATCAACTTATGTTAGAATTATATTTTTGCCCCTAAACTTTGACGTATTTATATTTTAGTCCTTAGGCTCGTAAAATAAAATGTATCAATTTTCTTTGTTACCCAAGCCTAGCCAAACCTAAATCATGCTCATAACCGTCCATATTTTGCATCAAATCATATTTTTACTATCGATTTTTCCAACTTTTACAAATAAGTCCTTTTTATTCATTTTCACTAAAAATCACTTAATAAAAGTTGTTTATCACACCTTAACCATACAATATCTTCCATCAAATATAAAAATACATGCATGTCACATATGGATAAATTTTTAAACATGAACCCTACTTCAAAATAATGGTAGCAATAGGTAAATCGGGTTACGAGGACTTAAAAAATGTAAAGAGCATTAAAAACGGGGCTAGGATGCACTTACAATCAAGCTTGAAAGTTGAAGAAACCGTAGCTATGGTCTCCTTGTAAAATTCTGCCAAGGTGAAGAAGACGGACATAAATTTTGACTTGATTTTCCCTTTTTATTCTTTTATTTACCAAATGAACAAAATGCCTTTAATGCATAACTTTGAAATTTTACCTATTCATGTCCATTTTTGTCCACTAACTTATCCAATGGTCTAATTACCAAGTAAGGACCTCTAATTTAAAATCTCATAGCAAGTGGAAACCTTTAACAAATTGAACTCAACTTTTTCACTTTTTACGATTTAGTCCTTTTGACTAAATTGAGTGCCCAAACGTCAAAATTTTCGAATGAGATTTTCACAGAATAGTTCCATAGAACTATAGACCATAAAAATATAATAGAAGTGGATTTTTCTACATCAAATTCGTGGTCTCGAAACCACTATTCTGACTAGCCCAAAATCGGGTTGTTACAACTCTCCCCCTTTAGGGATTTTCGTCCCCAAAAATCTTAACAGAAAATAAGTTTCAGTACTATTTTCTAATTGCCTCATTGGGCTCCCAAGTAGCCTCTTCAACCCTATGCTTTTGCCACAACACTTTTACAAGAACTATACTTTTATTCCTCAATTGCTTTACTTCCGGGGCTAATATCTTGATCAGTTCCTCACAGTAAGTCATATCTGGATGAATCTCAACTTCTGTTGGTGAAGTTAACATGTGATGAGTCTTATCTATAACGGTGCAACATAGACACATGAAACACGTTGTGGATCCTCTCCAACTCAGATGGCAAAGCTAACTGATATGCTACCGGTCCTATTCTTTCTATTTTCTCATACGGCCCAATAAATCACATACTTAACTTGCCTTTACGGCCAAACCTTAGAATTTTCTTCCATGGAGATACTTTCAAAACTACCTTATCACCGATCTAAAATTCAATCTCTTTTCTTTTCAAATCCACGTATGACTTTTGTCTATCTGAAACAGCTTTTAAACAATCATGAATCACCCTTACTTTTTCTTCAGTTTCTCTAACCAAGTCAGCCCTGTGAATCTGATTCTCTTTGAGCTCTGTCCAGTACAATGGAATTCGACATTTTCGGCCATCAAATGCCTCATAAGGCGCCATTTTTATGCTCAACTGAAAATTGTTATTGTAGGCAAACTTAACCAACGGCAGATTTTTTTCCAACTATCTTGGACTTCTAGAACATAACATCGGAGCATATATTCTAAAATCTAAATTACTCTCTTGGATTGACAGTCGATTCGTAGATGAAAAGCTGTACTAAAATTTAATTTCCTACCCAAAGCTTCTTGCAACGTTTTCTAAAACCGCAAAGTAAACCTTGGATCTCTATCCGATATAATAGAAATAGGTACTCCATGAAGTCTAACAATTTTAGCAATGTACAAATCAGAAACCTTGTAACACCCCAAAATTTGAGTATTTATTTTGTATGTTGTGTTACATAAATACATGATTGCTTCAGTGGTTAAGTGTCTTGAGAAGTATTGGAGAAGTCCTGAGTTCAAGTGTAACACCCCGAACCTGAAACCGACACCGGAGTCGAACACGAGGTGTTAACTGACTTTAACCCCTTATAAAATTTATTTTCCAGACACTGCCCAATCTGTGTACAAGTCGTTTTAAAAATCATATCTTGAGTTTCGTAACTCAAAAATTAGTTTCGTAATTTTTCCCAGAAACTAGACTCATGTGCCCATCTATGTATTTTTTTCTAGAATTTTTGGTCGGGCCAATTAGTACATTTTATTAGTCAAAGTCTCCCATGTTACAGGGGTCGACTACACTGACCTTTGTGCATTACGACTTGGATATCTCCCTGCACAGAGTTTCAATACTGATGCCGTTTGTTTCTATAGAAACTAGACTCAGAGAGGAATCTATACATATATGGTATGACTCCTAATTATCTCTGGTTAATTTATAATGAATTTCCAAAGTCGGAGCAGGGAATCCAGAAACCGTTCTGGCCCTGTCCCACAAAAATCTTTTTATCTCTTAATATACTACCCATATGATCTTTTCGTTACTTCCTCATGAAAACAGACTCATCGAGCTTCGATTACATAATTTATTCATCAATTAATTCTACTCCTACTATTTTTAGTGATTTTTCAATCTCATGACAGTGCTGCTGCCAGCATCTGTTACGAAAGTAACTAGGTCCATTTCATGCCTACCCTTGATCCAACTCAATCGAACATTCGTGCCATTTTCGCATGGCTTAAAGTTTACATGCCAAAGTTCAAACACAACGTAATAGCTTATACATGCCAAAATGTTCTTCTAAGCCAACTAAGAAGAAAGTACCAAAACTTGCTATCCGGTGTGATGACTTCGATGACGGCCTGACCCCGCAAAAAAAAATAGATGAGTCCAAGCAACCTATAATGGGTGACAAGGAAACACCGAGTGAGTTTATAACTCAGTAAGTCATAAGCAATGCACTACCATCCATCAATAACATTATCACAAGAGGAAACAAAATGGAACGAGACAATTTACTCCATCCATACCGAACCATACCATAGTTCCTCCAACCTATCGATTCAGTTTCATATCAATTCATGCATTCACATTCCATATACTCATCAATAGGACATTGAAGCATTTTCATAAATCAATTTATTTTCGTTACAATCAAACGACTAAACGGCCTTTCACCCATCCTACGATAAATTTTATGTACATGACTTCAAGTATATTTGTCACATAGGTTCAAACTTACCGAGCTCAACACCAAGTATAAGCATAGCACCTATTAGCCATGTACTCAAGACACTTACCCGATCCGCTGTCCGCGATCGACTCAATAGTGTCGCACACATAGTGTCCATAATGATTCACGAATGTATATTGAGTCCGCACACTCAGTGCTATATAATCAACTCGCACACTTAGTGCTACGTAATCAAATCGCACACTTAGTGCTACATAGTCAAACTCGCACACTTAGTGCTGTACAATTTAATCCCGCGCACTTAGCGCCAATCTCATGGTCATAAATGGTTATACCCGCACGTTTAGTGCCGAGATCAACAACTCAGTACATCTTACCTCTTTTCTTTTCATTCAACAATTTCATCATCACATACGTACATGCATATATATATGTATATTTATTCATTCCATTCAGCATAATACATAAACATTATGACCATTTGAAATAATACCAACTACATGCTTAATGACTTACCTTGTGTTGGGTAAGACGGTTCCAACTCGGCTACTCAGTGATCTTTTCTTTGCCTTTGCTTGATTCTCCTTCTTTAGCTCCTTGAGCTTAATCAATAATTCACTAGTTTAACCATCTTGTTAAACATTCATAATTCAATTACACATGATTATGTATGTTTGTATATTCGGCAACCATCCTCACTAATTACCCATTTAGTCGATTACACACATAATTAAAGGTAACATCACGAATGGCATACTTATGTATATATATATGTATATATATATACTTCGGAATGGGCATCACAATTAGATTTAACACCACCTTCATACTCAATTAGATGGCCGAATGCATGTGTATATGCACAATGTCAACTATAACATCATGTAAATCCACATATACTACATTTCTTATGTTCCACATCTTAATGCCCATTATACATAATCAAATTTAACATCATCTATATATTTACTCATATGGTCGAATATACATACCCCCATATAACATCATTTTCATTCCATTTAACACTTAATTTCCACCACATAAACACTTGGCCGATTTTGCTAGCACACAAGCCTATGACCGAATGTCCTTGACCTCTAGTCACCTAGATTTTTATTCTTTAAGCCTCATCCAACTCATATTTTTCATTGACAACCTCCTTAACTTCAATTTATTCACATCTTTAATCATGCTACATTCGACCATTATTTAACAATAATTCATGCATCCTTTTTATTAAACACTCAAAATCAACCATCTTCATACCTCATCACCAAAGACATCAAAATACCAACCAAGAATGTAACATTCATGGCCGAATATCATCTCCATCAATTAACAAAATTTGAACCATGGCTAGGTAGATTTTCACTTACAACTTAAAATATACATGCATCTCAAAGAATAATATCAAACATACCTTAGTCTAGCAAACCACCATAGCCGATTTTCTCAAGCTTTTCCCCTTCCTTTCTTTCCTCTATTCGGCCAAGGATGTTCAAGAATGAACACTTTTTTTTTTGTTTTCTTTCTTCAATTCACGGCAACAAGGGGGTATGGATGAGACCATGTTTTTTTTTTTCATCACCCTTCCTTTCATTATTTAATCACCATGCTCATTATTTTATTTTTCTTAACATACATCACTAGCATAACATGTTGGAGACATGTTTCCACCCATAGCATGGCCGGCCACTACATATTAGGGAGGGGGAATTTGACATGCAAGTCCCCTTTTTCTTTCACATGCACTAATAGGTCCTCATGCATTGACCTATCACATTTTAAAATTTTCTCATATAAGTCCTATTGACTAAATTCACATGCAAACGACTAAATCGAAGCTTGAAATTTTCACACATTCATGATTACATATTCTAGACAATAAACATCACATTCGAACCTTTCGGTGACTCGGTTTAGCGGTCCCGAAACCACTTCCCGACTAGGGTCAATTTTGGGCTGTCACAACTCTCCCTCACTTAAGAAATTTTTGTCCTCGAAAATCTTACCGGTAAATAGGTTTGGATATCGTTCTTTCATCGAGCTCTCGGGTTCCCAGGTTGCTTCCTCGATCCCGTGTTTGAGCCACAACACCTTAACCAACGGAACCCTTTTATTTCGCAACTCTTTCACTTCACGAGCTAGGATACGAATCGGTTCTTCTTCATAGCTCAAGTCAGATTGAATTTCAACTTCTGAGGGATTAATCACATGTGACGGATCGGATCTATAACGTCGAAGCATTGAAACATGGAAGACATCGTGCATCCTTTCAAGTTCAGGGGGCAAAATCAATCTATATGCAACCGGCCCCACTCGTTCGGAAATTTCGTACGGCCCAATGAATCTCGGGCTCAACTTGCCTTTACGGCCAAATCTGAGTACCTTCTTCCAAGGTGACACTTTAAGAAACACTTTATCTCCCACCTGATATTCAATGTCCTTTCGTTTTAAATCCGCATACGATTTTTGACGATCTGTGGCTACCTTTAGACTTTCGCGGATTACCTTTACTTTTTGTTCGGCATCTTTAATCAAATCAACTCCGAAAATTTCACTTTCACCAAGCTCGGTCCAAAACAATGGCGTACGTCATTTACGACCGTACAAAGCCTCATAAGGTGCCATCTTAATACTTGATTGAAAACTATTGTTGTAAGCGAATTCAATCAAAGGTAAATACTGTTCCCATGAACTACTGAACTCGAGGATGCAACATCTCAACATATCCTCAAGTATCTGAATTATCCGCTCGGATTGACCATCAGTTTGGGGGTGAAAAGCGGTGCTAAAATGCAGCTTGGTACCCAAAGCTTCTTGCAATTTCTTCCAAAATCGTGAGGTGAATCTCGGATCTCTATCCGACACGATAGAAATAGGTACTCCATGTAATCTCACAATCTGAGAGACATACAATTCGGCTAGTTTATCCAATGAAAGATCCGTACGCACGGGGATAAAGTGAGCCAACTTAGTCAGCCTATCAACAACAACCCAAATCGCATCCTTCTTACTTGCGGACAATGGCAGTCCGGACACAAAGTCCATTGTGACTCGGTCCCATTTCCACTCGGGTATCATGATCGGCTGAAGTAACCCTGAAGGCACTTGATGTTCCGCTTTCACTTGTTGACATATTAAACATCTCGAAACAAAGTCGGAGATGTCTCGTTTCATACCATGCCACCAAAACCGACGTTTCAAGTCGTTGTACATTTTCGTGCTCCCCGGGTGAATTGACATTCGGCTACAATGGGCTTCGTTCAGAATCATCGGAATGAGTTCTGAATTCCTTGGAACACACAAACGACTTCTAAACCTCAAACAACCATCATTATCAATCTGAAACTCCGATTCCTTGTTCGGAACACACTCAGCTCGTTTTGCAACCAATTCATCATCGACTTTCTGAGCTTCACGAATTTGATGAGTCAATAATGGTTTGGCTTTTAATTCAGCTACTAACACATTGTCAGGTAGAACAGACAAGTGTACATTCATCGCTCGCAAAGCAAACAGTGATTTCCGGCTTAAGGCGTCCGCAACCACATTAGCCTTTCCCGGGTGGTAATCAATGACAAGCTCGTAATCTTTCAACAACTCAAGCCAACGTCTTTGTCGCAGATTCAAGTCTCGTTGAGTCATCAAATATTTGAGACTTTTGTGATCCGAAAACACATGGCACTTCTCACCAAACAAATACTGTCGCCATATTTTCAATGCAAACACAATGGCTGCTAGTTCGAGATCATGGGTCGGATAATTTCTCTCGTGTGGCTTCAATTGTCTCGACGCATAGGCCACAACTCGACCTTCTTGCATCAATACGCAACCCAACCCAAGTAGGGATGCGTCACTATAAATGACAAACTCTTTACTCGATTCGGGTTGCACCAAAATTGGAGCTTCAGTCAAATGAGTTTTCAGTTGATCGAAGCTTTTCTGACATTTCTCCGTCCATTCGAACTTAACATCCTTTTGAAGTAGCTTCGTCATTGGTGTGGCTATCATCGAGAAACCTTTGACAAATCGTCGGTAATAACCGGCGAGCCCTAGAAAGCTCCGGACTTCGGTAACATTTCTCGGAGGCTTCCAGTTAAGTATGGCTGAAATTTTGCTCGGGTCAACTCGAATACCCGATGCGGATACCACATGACCCAAGAAGCTAACCTCTCTTAACCAGAACTCACACTTACTGAACTTAGCATATAACTGCTTATCCCGCAAAATTTGCAACACTAGCCTCAGATGCTCAGCATGTTCGGTCTCATCTCTTGAATAGACCAAGATGTCATCAATAAACACAACTACGAACCGATCCAAATACGGCCTGAAGATCCGATTCATCAAATCCATAAACACCGCAGGGGCATTAGTGAGCCCAAACGGCATCACTAAGAACTCGTACTGACTATACCTCGTTCTGAAAGCAGTTTTGGGTACGTCCGAATCTCGAATCCGCAACTGATAATAACCCGATCTCAAATCTATCTTTGAAAACACCGATGCTCCCTTTAATTGATCGAACAGATCATCAATACGCGGTAACGGATACTTATTCTTTATCATCACTTTATTCAGTTGTCGATAGTCAATGCACAACCTCATGGTTCCGTCCTTCTTTTTCACGAACAATACTGGTGCACCCCAAGGTGAGAAACTCGGTCGAGCGAAACCTCTATCCGTCAATTCTTGCAACTGAGCTTTCAACTCTTTTAACTCGGTTAGTGCCATACGATACGGAGCGATCGAAATTGGCGTAGTTCCAGGTACAAGCTCAATACCAAACTCTACCTCCCGAACAGGTGGCAAACCCGGTAACTCTTCAGGAAAAACATCCGGGTATTCACAAACCACCGGCACAAATTCGGGTTTCTTTTCTAACTCTTTGTCATCAAGTACATACGCAAGGTATGCTTCGCACCCTTTTCTTACATATTTCTGGGCCAACATTGCCGATATTACAGCTGGCAATCCCCTTAAGTCCGTAGACTCAATTTGAATTATCTCGTTATTTGCGCACCTCAAATCAATAGTCTTGCTTTTGCAATTCACAACCGCATCATGCGCGGTCAACCAATCCAAACCAAGAATAACGTCAAATTCGTCAAACGGCAAAAGCATCAAATCGGCCGGAAGACAGGATTCTCGGATTTTTAGAGGGCATCTCTTACACACTTTATCAACTAGTACGCATTGACCCAAAGGGTTTGACACTCGAATTACGAACTCGGTAGACTCAATAGGTAGAGTCTTACTGGATGCTAAGGTTTCACATACATATGAATGAGTAGAGCCAGGGTCAATCAATGCAATCACATTAGTATCAAAGAGAGTGAAGGTACCAGTGATGACGTCGGGGGAGGATACCTCCTCTCGTGCGCGAATGGCATATGCTCTAGCAGGAGTACGGTTCTCGGCTCGATCGGCCGTATCAGAGGCCCCCCTCTGACTACCACCCCTGCCTCCTAAAATTCTCGGTGGTCTACCTCTAGATGTCACTCCACTAGGTCTTGCACCTTGAATCTTATTCTTCTCATCCAGCTCCGTGCAATCTCTAATAAAGTGGTCCTTCGAACCGCATCCGTAACAGGCCCTGCTAGTAGACTTGCCCCAACATTCACCTAGGTGTCGTCTTCCACATTGGGGACATTCAGGTTTCTCGTGACGATTCTTGCCCACACTAGCTACCGAAGTAGCTCGGGAGCCCATCGATGGTCTTGCCCTGATGGAAATTCCCGCAGTCGCCCTCGACTTATTAATGTCCTCCCTGAACTTCTTTACAGCTGAGAACGGAGCTTTACCCGTCGATCTTTTACGATAGTCTCTAGCCTCAAATTCAGCCTTCTTCTTCTCCTTTCCAAGTTCTTCCGCCTTGCAGGCTCGTTCGACTAGTGTTACGAATTCTTTTATTTCCAAAATACCCATTAGTAGCTTTAAATCTTCATTCAATCCTTCTTCGAATCTTTTGCACATAGCAACCTCATCAGCTACACACTCCCGGGCATACCTACTGAGTCTTACGAATTCATGTTCGTATTCAGATACTGTCATACGGCCTTGCTTAAGTTCCAAGAATTCCTTACGCTTTTGATCAATGAACCGTTGACTAATATATTTCTTTCGAAATTCCGTCTGAAAGAAGTCCCAAGTTACTCGTTCGTTTGGGACTATGGAAATCAGGGTCCTCCACCAATAGTAGGCTGAGTCCCGCAACAAGGATATAGCACACTTTAGACATTCATCGGGTGTGCATGACAATTCATCGAACACCCGAATGGTGTTATCAAGCCAGAACTCGGCCCTTTCGGCATCATCAGTTACTATGGCCTTGAACTCCTCGGCCCCACGCTTCCTAATCAAGTCTACAGGTGGCTTACTTAGCCTCACAGGATCAGCGACTGATGGCATTACAGGCTCTTGGGGTGGATTATTCAAATTTGGGAATTGTTGGACAGCCGGGTTGGTTCGGGCATATTGCGCGACCCACTCATTCATCATGGTAAAGAAGGCTTGTTTAGCCCCCTCACCTTGATTATTCGCAGATGACTGAGGTTCAACAGGCGGCGTCCCTTGTGCAGGAGCAGCCGCTACACTTTCAATGTCATCCGCCAAGGTTCTCTCTACACCGGGATCCATTTACTAATCAAAACATAAATTTTAACCGTCAGAAGTCATCACACAGTTAAACATTAACATTCGGCATGTATAGCTAGACTCATACGTGCTATGCTAGTCCTAGAACCGACTAAACCATAGCTCTGATACCAATGAAATGTAACACCCCGAACCCGAAACCGACACCGGAGTCGAACACGAGGTGTTAACTGACTTTAACCCCTTATAAAATTTATTTTCCAGACACTGCCCAATCTGTGTACAAGTCGTTTTAAAAATCATATCTTGAGTTTCGTAACTCAAAAATCAGTTTCGTAATTTTTCCCAGAAACTAGACTCATTTGCCCATCTATGTATTTTTTTCTAGAATTTTTGGTCGGGCCAATTAGTACAGTTTATTAGTCAAAGTCTCCCATGTTGCAGGGGTCGACTACACTGACCTTTGTGCATTACGACTTGGATATCTCCCTGCACAGAGTTTCAATACTTATGACGTTTGTTTCTATAGAAACTAGACTCAGAGAGGAATCTATACATATATGGTATGACTCCTA
The DNA here is from genome assembly GCF_007990345.1 of Gossypium hirsutum. Lineage (NCBI taxonomy): Eukaryota > Viridiplantae > Streptophyta > Magnoliopsida > Malvales > Malvaceae > Gossypium > Gossypium hirsutum. Next base: position 75,488,537 of record NC_053429.1, on the reverse strand, counting down.
ATTATCTCTGGTTAATTTATAATGAATTTCCAAAGTCGGAGCAGGGAATCTAGAAACCGTTCTGGCCCTGTCCCACAAAAATCTGTTTATCTCTTAATATACTGCCCATATGATCTTTTCGTTACTTCCTCATGAAAACAGACTCATCGAGCTTCGATTACATAATTTATTCATCAATTAATTCCACTCCTACTATTTTTAGTGATTTTTCAATCTCATGACACTGCTGCTGCCAGCATCTGTTACGAAAGTAACTAGGTCCATTTCATGCCTACCCTTGATCCAACTCAATCGAACATTCGTGCCATTTTCACATGGCTTAAAGTTTACATGCCAAAGTTAAAACACAACGTAATAGCTTATACATGCCAAAATGTTCTTCTAAGCCAACTAAGAAGAAAGTACCAAAACTTGCTATCCGGTGTGATGACTTCGATGACGGCCTGACCCCGCAAAAAAAATAGATGAGTCCAAGCAACCTATAATGGGTGACAAAGAAACACCGAGTGAGTTTATAACTCAGTAAGTCATAAGCAATGCACTACCATCCATCAATAACATTATCACAAGAGGAAACAAAATGGAACGAGACAATTTACTCCATCCATACCGAACCATACCATAGTTCCTCCAACCTATCGATTCAGTTTCATATCAATTCATGCATTCACATTCCATATACTCATCAATAGGACATTGAAGCATTTTCATAAATCAATTTATTTTCGTTACAATCAAACGACTAAACGGCCTTTCACCCATCCTACGATAAATTTTATGTACATGACTTCAAGTATATTTGTCACATAGGTTCAAACTTACCGAGCTCAACACCAAGTATAAGCATAGCACCTATTAGCCATGTACTCAAGACACTTACCCGATCCGCTGTCCGCGATCGACTCAATAGTGTCGCACACATAGTGTCCATAATGATTCACGAATGTATATTGAGTCCGCACACTCAGTGCTATATAATCAACTCGCACACTTAGTGCTACGTAATCAAATCGCACACTTAGTGCTACATAGTCAAACTCGCACACTTAGTGCCGCATGGTCAATTCGCACACTTAGTGCATCATATTCATTTCGCACACTTAGTGCAACATAGTCAAATCGCACACTTAGTGCTGTACAATTTAATCCCGCGCACTTAGCGCCAATCTCATGGTCATAAATGGTTATACCCGCACGTTTAGTGCCGAGATCAACAACTCAGTACATCTTACCTCTTTTCTTTTCATTCAACAATTTCATCATCACATACGTACATGCATATATATATGTATATTTATTCATTCCATTCAGCATCAATACATAAACATTATGATCATTTGAAATAATACCAACTACATGCTTAATGACTTACCTTGTGTTGGGTAAGACGGTTCCAACTCGGCTACTCAGTGATCTTTTCTTTGCCTTTGCTTGATTCTCCTTCTTTAGCTCCTTGAGCTTAATCAATAATTCACTAGTTTAACCATCTTGTTAAACATTCATAATTCAATTACACATGCTTATGTATGTTTGTATATTCGGCAACCATCCTCACTAATTACCCATTTAGTCGATTACACACATAATTAAAGGTAACATCACGAATGGCATACTTATGTATATATATATGTATATATATATACTTCGGAATGGGCATCACAATTAGATTTAACACCACCTTCATACTCAATTAGATGGCCGAATGCATGTGTATATGCACAATGTCAACTATAACATCATGTAAATCCACATATACTACATTTCTTATGTTCCACATCTTAATGCCCATTATACATAATCAAATTTAACATCATCTATATATTTACTCATATGGCCGAATATACATACCCCCATATAACATCATTTTCATTCCATTTAACACTTAATTTCCACCACATAAACACTTGGCCGATTTTGCTAGCACACAAGCCTATGACCGAATGTCCTTGACCTCTAGTCACCTAGATTTTTATTCTTTAAGCCTCATCCAACTCATATTTTTCATTGACAACCTCCTTAACTTCAATTTATTCACATCTTTAATCATGCTACATTCGACCATTATTTAACAATAATTCATGCATCCTTTTTATTAAACACTCAAAATCAACCATCTTCATACCTCATCACCAAAGACATCAAAATACCAACCAAGAATGTAACATTCATGGCCGAATATCATCTCCATCAATTAACAAAATTTGAACCATGGCTAGGTAGATTTTCACTTACAACTTAAAATATACATGCATCTCAAAGAATAATATCAAACATACCTTAGTCTAGCAAACCACCATAGCCGATTTTCTCAAGCTTTTCCCCTTCCTTTCTTTCCTCAATTCGGCCAAGGATGTTCAAGAATGAACACTTTTTTTTTTGTTTTCTTTCTTCAATTCACGGCAACAAGGGGGTATGGATGAGACCATGTTATTTTTTTTTCATCACCCTTCCTTTCATTATTTAATCACCATGCTCATTATTTTATTTTTCTTAACATACATCACTAGCATAACATGTTGGAGACATGTTTCCACCCATAGCATGGCCGGCCACTACATATTAGGGAGGGGGAATTTGACATGCAAGTCCCCTTTTTCTTTCACATGCACTAATAGGTCCTCATGCATTGACCTATCACATTTTAAAATTTTCTCATATAAGTCCTATTGACTAAATTCACATGCAAACGACTAAATCGAAGCTTGAAATTTTCACACATTCATGATTACATATTCTAGACAATAAACATCACATTCGAACCTTTCGGTGACTCGGTTTAGCGGTCCCGAAACCACTTCCCGACTAGGGTCAATTTTGGGCTGTCACATCAAGCTTTGGCTTGTACAAAATTTTTGTTTTTACTTGAATTAACCCTTGCATTTAGTTAGTAGTCTTTTCAATAAATGTGAGCATGTGATGAAAAGAAAAGGCTGCTGGTCTAAGGGCAAGTGGCATGTGGAGTGTTCCAAGAGGTCTGAGGTTCAAGACCTGCTTGAAGCAAAGGAACATTTTTATTTTACTACAAAAGCTGTGGAAGTATCCTATGTTGACCGAAACTGACGTCTTTGAATGGACTTGGAATTAAGTGGTTGAAGGGAGGTGTGGTCAGTTGGAGGGTTTTTAGGAAGAAATTTGGGATGTGGATAGAGGAGTGATAGGTTTGAAAGATTATGGAAAGATTTGAGGAGGGAATTGTGGGGAGTTGAGGGGAGAGAGGTGTTGTGCCGAAATTGGACTATTGGCACATAAAGAATTTGACTTTGGTAGGGGAAGAATTCGGCTGTGCAAATCACTTTGGTTTCCTATTAGACTTTTGTTACTTTTTCTCTGTAAAGCTGAATGTAACATTTTGGGGTATCATCTTGTTTTGTGGTCCATTCCAAAATTGCACTTCTTTCTGTAGCCGAATACTCATATTCTCTTTCTCTAAACTCTTTTGAGCAATAATTCCCTTTTTTGTGCCTAGCTACCTTGGACGATTATTCTTATTTCTTCTGTAACCCCAATTGGTTTTTGTTCTCTTTGTAACCAAATTTTTCCCTCTCCACAAGTCTTTTCCTTTTCTCTTCTCGTCTTCTCTCTGCTCACTCTCTTTTTCCTACCTTCTTCATTTTTGAGGCTTGGCCAAATATTAATGCTTTTCTTACCCCACTGTGTCGACTTTCCTTTCATTCTTATCTACCGTCTCTGTAGTCATTCCTATTCTTTGATTTTGCATTTTGGTAAGTCTGATTTTCGATATGGGTTTACGATTCTTTTTCTTTCTTACTGTTTTCCATGTTAGTCTTGCACTTAACATCTTCCTGTGCTGTTGTTTCTGATAGGGGTGCAAGGGTTCCTCTTTGCTTCAATTATTCTGGGTACATTCGGCTCTTGTATGGGTGTAGGCCGATTGTGCCTCACCTCTAAACTTGACTTTGCATTTCGATAAGCAATATACATCTTGTGTAATTGTTCATTTGATTGATGGTTGATAAGGCCCAGTTGAAATGTAGGTAACCCCCCTAAGGTCTAAGGATTAGGCTCTTGCAACGAAGAAAGTGGGCAAGCTTCAACCCATCGATCTAAACAAGTGATAGGTAATCTTATGATTAGTTGTTTTGATTAAGGTTTGCTTCAACTCGATTGTTAGGTTACTAACTGAAGCTTTTGTTGAAATAGGTTGGAGTGCTCGTAGCCTAGTTACGTATTTTTGCAAACAGGTGTGTAAACATTGCCCAATTGTAAATCAAAAAAAGCCGGCAAATGTGACTATTATCGCTACACGAGTGTACGCTCACTCGTGTGGTAATTCAATTGTATAAACGTGGGCATTTGATCGAAGAGGCCACCATGAGCGATTTCATGGGCTTAGGCCGTTTTGGGCCACGTTGGGCCGTATGGGCCCTACTGGCTCATGGGCCCTACACAGGTAAACCACACGGACATGTAGAGATTATTGGGCCTGGCTGTGTAGTTCACATGGAAAAGGCCATTGTTTGGGCTAAATGGGCCACACGGGCGTGTGGGCCCACACAGGCATGCATTATAGGCCTTGGGCCCATTTTCTGTATTTGACTGATAAGGCTGCACGGGTCACCCAAGACGATTGTGAACCTACTATTAGGTCGGTAAGCATACCTCGACCCCAAAATTTATATATGACTATTATGCCCTTATGAGATGTATGACTGTATTAAGCGTGCCATTTTATATATGTTGCATACATGCATGATATTATGATATGTTGCATAGAGATGGGCTATTATGATTGGAGGATGTGTATTGTACTAGCAGCTCTACTGGAATTTCTATTTAGTGCCGCCACCGGTGCTATTTTTGGTGTGTAGGGATGGGTGGGTTGATTTTATCCCCACATGGTGTGTTGGGCTAGACGGAGTGGTGTGTAGAGGCTCGTGGCATAGGGTTTTTGATTTCTTATCAGTTCTATGACCACTACTAAATTGGGCTAAGGCCCACACTGATTATGAAACTGTAATGGGCTAAGGCCCTAACTGAAATTAAACTGTTATTGAAACGGGTTTACGCCCAGTCTGTTTTCTGCGCAGGTAATCCTTAGGCGGGTCGATGCTGCGAGGGACTCGAAGGTAGCCACACAATCACTTTTGCTTCCCTTTTAACTTTTAATTTTTAAGTAATTTAATTTGGGTTTTTGTTTTGTAATAAGGCCTCTTTAAGTTTTTATTTTAAATTGGGATTTATTACTTTGTTTTATATCTGCTAGTAGTAGGATGTGGGTTTTCAAAAGAAATAATGCTTTCCAAAACACCACGTTTATACAACATATTTTGAAAGCTTCCACAACAACCATTGTTTTAAAGTGTAATAACAATCTAACATGACCAACATTTTGCTAAAACACTTGAGTCTTTACAATGAATGAGATATCTTAAAATTTCGTTAAGATCATAAGGAGGTTTTAATATAGAATGAATTTTCAATAAAATTACGTTTTTTCGAAAAATACTTCAATGTGACATCGCAGATTCGACCATAATGTCAAGGCTGGGTTTGGGGTGTTACATAGCTTATCAAGTGAGTAATCAGTATGTACCGATATAAAATGAGCTGATTCCGTCAGTCTGTCCACAACAACCCAAACGGGATCCTTCTTTTTTGAAGTCAAAGGTAAACTTGTCACAAAATCCATGGTAATTCTGTCCTATTTCCACTCAGGAACCATCATAGGTTGAAGTAAACCCGAAGGTACTTGGTGTTTGGCCTTTACTTGTTGTCAAATTAAACATTTCAAAACAAACTCTGAGATATCTCGTTTCATGCTTGATCACCAATATATTTTCTTCAAATCACAATACATTTTTATACTGCCGGGATGAATAGACAAACAACTACTATATGCTTTATTGAGAATCTTCTGAATCAGCTCTATATCTTTAGGAACACATATCCTACCTCAAAATCTCAAACAATTATCGGATTCCATCTAAAATTCTAAATCATCACCTGATTCACACTGAATTCTCTTGGCTTGCAACTCACTGTCACACTTTAGAGCCTTGCATATCTACTGAAGAAACATCAGTCAGCTCTCAACCCAGCTAGAATCAAACCATTATCAGATAAAGTCAACTGTGTATTCATGGCCCTCAAATCAAACAAAGATTTCCTATTCAAAGCATCGGCTACTACATTCAACTTTCCTAGATGATAATTGTAACACCCTAAATCCCGAAAACCTTGTTAAAATTATTTTTGTGTGTTGTGGCGTGGATGTATGTTTGACTTAGTGGTTTAGTGCTCTAGAAGTGTCTGGAAAGTCTTGGTGAGAAAATTTTTGCTCCTACTTGAATAAACCCTTGTTTTCTGATAGTAGGTTTCTTAAATTAATATGGGTAAAGCATGTCACAAAAATACTTGTTGGTCCAAGGGTTAATGGTGTGTTTCTATTGCCAAGGGACTTAAGTTCGAGTCCTACTGCATGCAAAAGTGTGTTTTATTTTGCTTATTACCGTGTAAGAATTTGTGTGTCTGTGGAACTTTGCAGCTTGGAGGTTGAGGAGTTTGAGAGGTGTTGGGGAGTGTATAATAAAAAATTCAGAGAAGAATGAGGAATTTGAATGGTAATCGATTTGAGGATGTGGGGAGAGATTGCAGGAGGAACTCAATGAGATGTGGTGAAGAGGGGGTGTTATTACCATTGGTGGACTCTAGGTACTCAAGAGAATTCGGCTTTGAGCTTAGGGAGCTTCTCTTGCAATTTATTTCCGTTCTTGCTAACTTTTTCTTTTTTCCACATTTGTTTCTAAAGTCATACATTACTTGGATTTTGGTTGGGGGTACCTTTTGGTTCTTTGGGTGATTGGATTCTAATTTTCACTTTAGCCTCGAGTGCATCGATTTCTGTCCATCACTTCTATTTTTCTCAATTGGTATCCTTCTTTTTGGTCGAATATCACTAGTCCTTCCTCTCACAATCCCTTTTCGGTTTTTATCCTTGCTTGGGGACCAATTATTACTTTCTTCTTCTTTGCTCCCAATTGACTTGTCTTGAGTGATTACTCCTCCTCCTCCTCTCTTTCTCAACTCTTTTATTCTTACTTTGGCCAAACTTTGTCAAAGCTTAAATATCTTCCTCCTCTTCTCCTCTTTTCTGTGCTTTAACAGTTTTTTGCTGCGGGATTACTGAAATCCCTTTATTTTATTGGTAAATGTTATATGGTTTGTGCTCCCTAGCTGAACCTTATTAGGCTTTCCTCTCAAAAGTTTGGCTTATGTATCTCTTAGTCCGAACAATTGCATTTTCACTTTTTACCATGGGGAGATATCCTTTTAACACTTCTCTTTTTGTATGAACGTTGCTAGGGGCTCAATTTCTTTAAACAAGGTGTGGGCTGATTGCTTTTCTTTTACAAGTGATAATTCCTTTATTGGTAAGTGTTTAAGTTCTAGTTGTATTTGTGTGGGACTATAGATTCTTATGAATCGGTTAACTATTCTTGTGAAGGGTAAAGTATTGGGGAGAATATGTGGTTTGGAACAATGAGGGGCTGCTATTTTTGATTGGTAAGTAGTGATCATTTGGTTAAAACATTTTTCAATATTATTATGTTTTTGGATTAACAAGGGTTTTAGGCTAATGAGAGGTTGTGGTTGACCATAGGTTCTCGATCTTAGAGGCATTTCGGCTACAACTCTATAATAGGTGTGTGTGTGCATCACTACATTAGATTTGAAACTGGAAAAAGTCAAAAAGCCGAAACGTAAACAGACGACACCACTCAGGCATGTGACCGCCCGTATGGCAGGCCATGTGACAAAACATGGCCTTGTGGTCGATGAGATGGCCATGAGCGCTTTCATGGACTATAACAATATTGGGCCATTTTGGGCTGAACTGGGCCGTGTAGGCCCAATGGACCTATAGGCCCCACATGGAAAAATCGCACAAAATTGTGGTAGTTAGTAGGCCAAGCTGTGTAAACCACATGGCTAAGGCCAAGTTTGGGCTATGTGGGCCATACGGGCATGTGGGCCTATATGGGCTCGCAATATGGGCTATAGGCCCATTATCACTGATTGACTGTTAAGGTTGCATAGGTCACCCAAGACGACTGTGGACCTTCTGTTGGGTCGATAAGTATACCTGGGCCCTTATTTTTATATGATGACTGTTGTACCTCTACGTGATGTATGACTGTTTGAGCATGCCATTTTTTTTACTGTATGTACATTTATATTATGTTGCATTGCATGGGGTGGGATATATGATTTTGGAGGAAGCGATCTGAAAGGCTATAAGCCTTTTACTGGCAGCTCTATTGCAAATTAAATTTTAGTGCCGTAACCGGCACGACTTGGTGTGTAGGGTTGGGTGGGCCGATTTTATCCCCACAATGTGTGTAGGGCTGGTACGGAGATAGCGTGTAATAGATGGATTGGGTAGGATTCTTTGTGTGCATACTGTACTGAAATGGGCTAAGGCCTAGACTACCACTATTACGGAAATGGGCTCAGGCCCAGACTGCTACTGCTACTAAAAGTGGGGCTAAGGCCCCTAACTGAAACTAAAAGGGCTTAGGCCTAAATTGTGTTTAGTCTGACTGTATGTGTAACAGCCCGATTTAGACCCTAATCGGAACAGTGGTTTTGGGACCACGAATCTGAGTCAGAAAGATATTTAAAAATTATTTCATGTGTTTAATTTATGTGAATTTATATCTGTGGAATTTTCGTGATTTAATTTCGTTGTTTAGGTGTCCGATTAAATAAAAGAATTTAATCGCATAAAATGAAAATTTGGTGGTAACTTATATAATGGCCGAATTATTAATGGATTTTTAGGTTGAGGTATCTATGTTGAAATTATGCCATTAGTTAGATGTTTGGACAGTAAAAGGCATAGGTATAAAATTCCATTATTATTATTAAAAGTTTATTTAGGTAAATTATATAATAAACATATAATAAGTTAATAATAAGATGTCAAATTCATATTATTATTTCATCATCTTCCATTGCCAAAACTTAGAAAAGAAAAAGGAAAGAACAAAAGCAAGGTTCGGTCATCTTTCTTCTCTTGATTCAAGGTTCATTTTTAGTCAATTTTTGATAATTTCTACGTTTTTAAGATCGTTGCTTCGAGTACGACAAAACCCAAGCTTTAATTTTTTATTTTGATGAATATTTTGAGTTGTGCCATTGTTGATAGCTTGTGATTTTTGTTGTTTGATGATGAAAAATGAAAGATATGTTTTAGATTAACATATTTTGTATTGGAGTTTTTGATGATTTTGAGTAATTAGGACTTAATTGCAAAAATAATAATTTGAGGGACTAAAATGTGAAATTTATAAAATATATGGACTTGTATAGGCATGGGTACAATTTGGCCTAACATGGGTGTTTTGAAATTTTGTGTATTTTGTGTTTTGTGAAATAGGGACTAAATTGTAAAAATTGTAAATATCAGAGGTAAAATGGTAATTTACCTATTTATGTGTTTTTGGACTAAATTGAATGAAAATATGTTTAAATGAGCTTAATTTGAATATGTTTAGATCAAGAACCAAAGAAATCGAATTTGGACTGGGGAAAAACGAAAGTTGTCGACTAGCAGCCCCGTCCCGTTTTACGACGTCTGTGGTAAGTTTATATGCAAATAGACATGTTTATTGGTGATTTAATGTTACATTTACATGCTGTGATGAAATGTTAGAATAAAGATATGCTATGGCTAAATATGTTTAAATTTGGCTATGACACTTCTGAGTTCAATTCGACCGAAATACGATGTCCGAAAGCCCCGTATGAACCTTAGGAATAGTTAGGACACATATTTCATGACATAGGATCCCGATTTATGTGTGCGAGTAAGACTATGGCATCGATATGTGTTTTCGATATATGTGTTCGAGTAAGACCCTGTCTAGGACAGTGGCATCGAGATGTGTTTCCGATATATGTGTTTGAGTAAGACCCTGTCTGGGAAGTGGCATCGATATATGATTATATGTAAGACCGCGTCTGGGATGTTGGCATTGTAAGATACAAGTGTGATTATCCAAGTGTTCTACCTAATTCCGAATTTTTCATCAGCATCAATATGTGAGAAACAAATATATGAAATTAGCTAATTGATCAGGTATGTATTAGTTTGGTATTTATTTGCAACAAGGTAAGTTAGTGTTATGATATTAGTTACAAGTATTTGTAACATGACGGAAAAGTGTATGAACATATTATGTATATTCGGTCTCATGAGCAAGAAATATGATCCTTGTTGAAATGACTACTATTTACGAATATATAGAATGATTTTGCATATTCGGTTGTTTAGTTAATGGATGTATATAAAATCTTATCTTGATTTAAAAGCTTATGTATACAAAGGTATATGTATTAGGTTATATAATGATAATTTTGGCTATTGAAAATTTAACACTGATTGAATGATATAACCTTGTTCAGGTATATTATCATGGGAGTTGGAAGTTGAGGATAATCTTGATATTGATATTGTAATTTATTAGGGTTATAAGCAATTGATTATAATATTAGTTTGCTTATTTGCTTATGACTTACTAAGCTTAATTAATTTATTTTGTGTATATCTGTCTTTTTTTATAGATATTAGAGTCAAGCTACAAGCTTGGGGACTGTCAGCCAAGCTCGTCACACTATCTACTATTTTTGGTACCATATTAGCTAAACTTAAATTATGGCATGTATAGCATGGATTATATTTTGTGAATGGCGATTGTTGGTTATGTGTACAAGCCATGCGAAAATGGCTAGAATTTTTATCTTTGAAATTTAGCTATGTTAAGTTCGGTTAGGTTCACTTTAGCTTTATAATTACGTACCATGTTTGCATAATGTTTGTATTAGATACCACATATGCTGGAAAAAAAAGAAGAAGTTGCATGCTATGTCATGATTCATTTTTTCATGCTTGAGATTAAATATTCATTGAGTATGATTATTGATATTTATGGAGCATGCTACGTGGATAAATATGGTTGACTATTTGATATGTATTTTAGGTCAAAGGTGGTATTTGTTTTAGGTAAGTTGTAAATATTATATATATGTGTTTCATTTACAGGTTCAGCTAAGGTTTTATATGGACAGAAGCTTATGTGAGTGTTATTTTCCATATTGACTTATATAGGATGTGTAATTTATTATGTAAGTTGGCTTGAAATAGTAAAAGGTGTGCCTTTACATTCAGCCAGTGAAGAGTGAAACATTTATACATGCTATTGAATGATGTTTATGGTTCGCTAATTAAAGAATAAGTTGCTAGCAAAATGATTGATAATTATATGTGACCGAAGTTGGTTTAAATCAATTTGTTGAAATGTGTTTGGGCTTGGTGAAAGATAGTTGCATCTCTTAGGTTTGATAGCTTATTAAACCATAATTGTGACTTGCGATAAAGTCTTACTCAAATGTGACTAAGTGCCTTTATACACATATATTCAAATGAATGTATTTACCTTTATTAATGTATGAAATATGTAAACTCATGTTAATTACTATAACATGTTGCATAAATGATGTATTGAAACTTGTGTTGTTTGACATGTAATTTGCATATACGCTAATCTTTTATATTTAAGAAAAAAAATATAATAGGTCAAATGTTAAATAAATAAAGTTTTTGGTTAGATATATATATTTGATACGTGAAATTCGTGACAGGTTTTAAATATTTATAATGAATCGTTCTTGAAATTAACTATTATCACGATGAAGGCAAGTGTACCTATCGAATAGTAGTATAGCTTTAGCAAGACCGGATTGTCGAACCCAAAGGAACTAAAAGTACTAGTAATGACTGTCTTTTTATTATCTAGCCTAAGAATAATGTGCTTTGTTTTAACTAACTAATTAACTAAACTAAGAATTCACAGAGAATAGAATTGGGGAATTACTTTTGGAAAAACGATTGAATTAAGACAATACCTAAGGAAAAGTCCACATAGACTTCACTTGTTATTTGACTCTAATCGGACGATTTATTAATTTGACTTGATCCGTAGAAATCCCTAAGTTATATTATTATCCCTTTCGAGACTAACAACGTCTAACCATAGGTTGAATAATTTAAATCTCTTTCTAATTAACTCCCTAGGGTTGCATTAACTCAATCTATGGATCCACTTATTAGGTTTCACCTTAATCCGGCAAAATCTTATCACCCTATCTCTAGGCACGTAATCAACTCCGCTTAATTATGACAAATGTACTCTTAGATAGGGTCTATTCCTCCTCTGAATAAGAGCTTAACTTGAATCAATATCCTGGAATATCAAAACAAGAATTCAGAACACATAATTAAGAACAAGTCAAATATTTATCATACAATTCAGATAATAATAACAAGATCTGTCTTAAGTTTCATTCCCATTAGGTATTTAAAGGTTTTAGTTCATAAACTAAAAAGGTAAACATCTCAAAAGAATAATGAATACAGAACATAAAGAAAAACCCAAAACTTCTGAAGGGAAATTGAGGGGAGATCTTCAGTCTTGATGATGAATCCGGCTTGTAAGATGGTTCAATCGGCATTCCTTGAGTAGTTCCCTGCTTCCTCCTCTGTGGCTCTATTTTCCTCCTCCTCTAGGGTGTATTTATAGGCTTTAGAATGCCTAAGAACCCTCAAAATTGGCCTTTTCCGAATTGTACTCAATTTGGGCTCAATAAGGACAAGCCCGTGTGACACGCCCGTGTGTGATTAATTCAGGCCGTGGTCAAGCCTGTTAAATAGGCATGGGCGTGTGGTCCACCCGTGTGCGTCGTGCTTCGATTCTGCTAAATTGACATGACCATGTGGACTGCCCGTGTGAGGAGGTCCATGCCGTGTTGATTTTGTACGTTGGCCCATTTTCTCCGATTTTGGCCCGTTTCTTGTTCCTTTCACTCTCCTATGCTCACTTAAGTATACAATATGAAATTAAGGCATTAGGAGCATCGGATTCACCAATTTTAAGGAAAATTCATCCATAAAATGTGATAAGCATGGGATAGTAATATGTATAAATTACGGTTTATCAAATACCCCCACACTTAAGCATTTGCATGTCCCCAAGCAAAATCCTCAACTCACAATCAAAATAAATTCTTCTCAGCTTATAATTTCTATCGATAATATCTCAAAATAATCCATAGGTAATTATACATTGAAAATTCAACTGAAAGAACATTGAAGTTTCAAACATTCCAAGTTGAGCATTTTATCATGAAAACATACGTGTCTCCCCTCATCTAAGTAATTACCTTTGATTCAAAATATCATAGAGTTTCAGATCCTCACTAAAGATTCACTCAAATCACTTAAAGTGTTTAAGGACAATGAATGAAGCACTCAATAGTCAATAATGAAAAGTCATTACCATAGGCTTGCATGAAAATCAAATCTCCACCACTATAAATTGAGATGAAACATTAATCAAAAGATCTTTAGAGGGTTGTAATGTGGCTTTGGTTAGAGGGTGTGGTCAAAAACTAAAAGAAAGGGTTAGAATCGAGATTGAATTAAAAAATTGCCTAACTAGAAAAATTAATTAAACATCAATTGCGTACAATAAAGATATGGAATTTAGCTTATTTAGCTCAGAAGATCACTACTACCAATATGTATACATGTTTTTTTAAAAAAAAAAAGTCAAATTACAAAATAGAATAAAATATAGCTAAGCAACTATTCCAACTCAAATCTTGGCAAAAATAGGGATCAAATTAATTTAGGGGATTTCAACAATAATGAGTTATGGGTTAATATTGAGGGTAAATCAATGAATGGGTTGTTAGGCTCAAAGAGGTTCGCTAAGGGTTAATTGTGAAGGTAGGCTTTTATGGAGTGAGTGGGTTAAACCTAAGTTCCTCTATCATTTTGACATATCAAATCAAATGGTGTGGTATTGACATGCATAATCAAGCAAGTTCTAGAATAACAATTCAATCCTGACGCACTCATAATCAAAGTGAGCATGAAAGAAATAATAGATGCTCTAAAGGCTCAAGATCTCACAAAAATTATGGCTTTTTGATGTTTAAACTTGTGGATTCCAACTCAAGGTAATACCTAAACTTGGGGAAACAACCTAAAATTTTAAATTCTTAAAAATCAACTTATCGTGCTTAATTCTCTAATGTCTTAAAGTTTAAATAATCAATGCATGAATGCCTATGTTTTAATTTAAGATATATCAATAAAAATTATAAATCAATCAAAATTTATCCTAAACATGATATGAGAGCTTTTCAAGAGAACAAGGCAATCATTCAGGGATTTTTCTGATAGTGAAATGAATACCCCCCCACAATTAAGATGTACATTGCCATCAATGTACAAAGATAGATATATAGAAAAGAATATAAATATAAGATAGGGGGAGAAATGAAACTTCCTGAGTGATGAATGAATTTCCTTGAACTGGAGTTTTGGAGAATAATCCACGTGAGGGTGGAGGAGGATACTCCGGTGGTGGTAAAGGTTCATTAGTCCACTGCGCCAAAAGAATATTATATCTGGTGGTAGCTATGGTCGTGGTCGAGCAGGACATGGCAGTCGTGGAGAACCTTTCTCAGTGGAGTTTTTAGTTCCTATGCGATGATAAGCTTAGGAGCTCTTTATAACTGCGACAGAATCAGGAACTTTTTAGCAAATATAAGGAAGCATAATTACTCGATATGAAATAGCCGAAAGTAAAAATTGTTAAATAAAAATTATAAAACCTAATAAAAACAAGCTTAAAGAAAAATAAAAAGTAGTTTTAAAATAAAAGTCAAAACATAAAAATAAATAATAAATAAAAGTTTTTAAACATCTTCATCGCTAGATGGTTCGCGAGGTGGGGGTGGCGATGAGATGTGGAAGTGCTGAAAAATCTACTGTAGAGTAGCATCAATGTTATGGAAGCGTTGAAGACACTGTTGCTCGAATAGGGTAAAGCGCTCAGAGATGTCATTGAATAAAGTCGCCGCATGAACTGGATAAGAAGGAGGTGGTGGCTGAGACAGTGGGTCCTCGTGACGTGGAGGGACATCATCAGTAATGTCCTCAGGGGCCTCCTCCTCGGTGGATTGGGCAAGACTGTACTGAGGAGGGAAGGTGCCATGTCGTTTCTCGATCATCCTCATACTTAGGATGCTTGAGATGCCCTGTGGGGACATCTGGCCCATGAGAGTGAGGGAGGATGATTGGGCTGCTATGTTGAGGAGCCCGAAGTGCCGAGCCAACCACGTCACATAGGGCCCAATGGAGATGACCCCCTTCCTATGCCGCTCCGTTTGATGTTGAATGGCAAGGACAATGAAATAAGCAAGGTTTATGATGGGCCCGTGCGACATACACCATAGGAAGTAGGTGCTGTGAGTGTTGATGATGCCGGTGCTTTCTCGCCTTCCTGTTAACGTGTGAGCCAAAATGGCGTTTAAGTACCTCAGAGATAGAGGGAGGGCCGATGCCTTGGAGCAGCTAGGATTGTAGGAGGTAGCACCGGGGGTGAGGGCTTTCCAACACCGTGAAGAAGAGTGATGGATGTGGCGATTGAGAGCGTGGAGTTCATTCTCCTCCATGAACTCCTCAGTGTAAAGGCCCAGTGCGGTTCTAAACTCTGGGACGTTCAACTGGCAGACTAGACCGCTGAGGCAAAATTGGATTGTTCCCGGGTCATCAATGTGATATCCCAAATTACGACCTAATCAGAATAGTGGTTTCGAGACCACAAATCTGAGATAGAAATAATTATTTTATAATTATTTTGAGGTTTATGATATGATTGCATGATTGTGTGAAACTTTCGTGAAGAAATTCTATGCATAAAGTGCTTAATTTGAAATTTGGGACTAAATTGAATAAGTTGCTAAACTTGCATTCTAGAAGTTTCTAGTATGAAATTGCTTTGAAATATTAATTAGGAGGTCTTAAAAAGAATTTGACCAATTTCTAAGTTTATGGACAAAAATTGGACATGGATGGAATTTTTGAAAGTTTAGTAAGGAAGGGCATTTTGGTCATTTGGATATTAAATGAAATAAAATGGGAAAAATAACACAAAACTAATCATCTTCTCCATAAGTTGATGCTGATTTTTTCTCTCCACCATAGCTAGGGTTTCAACACTTTTAAGCCTTGATTGTAAGTGATTTCTATGCTTTTTAATGTTCTTTACATTTTTGAAATCCTCGTAGCTCGGTTTACCTATTTCTACCAATATTTTGAGCTAGGGTTTATATTTAAAAATTTACCCATGAATGATATGCATGAATTTTGATGTCTTATGGTAGAATATGAAGCTTGAGATTGTGTTAAACAACTTTTGCTAAGTGATTTTACGTAAAAATGACTAAAATGACAAAATCGGTAAAAATACCTAATGTTCATGAATACATGTTAGAGTAAGAATTGGATATTGCTATAGAAGGGAAAAATGATCAGCATGTTACAAAAACATAAGAAAATAGGGTGAAGTTTAATTTACGAGATTTGGGGCAAAATTGTAAATATGTGAAAATTTAGGGGCAAAATTGTAATTTTTCCAAAATATGATTTTGGGTTGATTTGAATAATATGAGTCCTAATTAGGCTATATTTGAAATGATAGAGCAAGGAAAATTGAAATTCGGGCTAAAATCGACAAAATACCAAGTTGTGGACAAAATGGTAAAAATGACCATTTTCGCATACGAGGTAAGTTCAGGTGTAAATGTAGTAACATAATTGTCATTTTAAGTAATTTAATGTTATTTATATGATATGATGATTAATATCTTGAAATTTTATGCTTTGTGGTTATTATTGAGTAATATGCAAATTATGTGTGCTACTTGTTAAATATGAATTGCTACTGAGTATTGGTTTCGACATTTCGTGGAAGAGGGCAAAGATGTGTAATCGAGGAAAAAGCCCGTTTGAACCTTGGGAATAGATTAGGATACCAGTGGCATGTCACTAGGATATTTGAGTTCCGAACTCATTGAGTTGAGTCCGAGTTCGTGAGATGTAACTAGGCATCTGAGCTCGTTGAGTTGAGTCCGAGTTCACTTATGGATGCGAACGCCCGAGCTCGTTGAGTTGAGTCTGAGTTCACTTATGGGAGGGTTACATGGTAGCTTGGCTACATAATTTCCGCAGGCTATTGAGTTTGTCTAGCTGCGGGTATGGCACTTATGTGCATAAAATCCGTGTATCCGAATTATATTCCGATTGTGTTCAACGGGTAAAGTTCTAGTGAAATGGACGAATTCTAGAGATGAAAGTGACTAGTTGGTAAGTGTTGTGGAACAGATACTTTGTACAGGTATGTACTTAACCCTCGGGTTGAGACTTCAATATAACAATAATATGGTAAGATCATGAATGAGAAATATGATATGAATGCTTTGGTGATATTATGCAAATGTGGACTTCGTATTATTGCATGGTTATGTTACTTGCTATTTACATGTGAACTTACTAAGCATTTATGTTTACTCCCTCCCTTCCACTCCTTGTAGTTTTGACAAGCCGGCTTGGAGATCAGGACAGTCGGAGGCACGCTCACACTATCAACAGACCATCTCGGTATAGTGGCTTGCATATTTTGGGAATATGGCATGTATAGCATTATAATCCTTTTGTGTATATAATCTTATGATATGGTGAATGAGTGATGTGGAAATGTTTTTTGATGATTAGCTATTGGAATGGCTAATCAAAATTTATATTTAGCGTTATGTATGCTTAATGTAGTACCTACTCCATGGAAAACCATAAAATGGTGAAATTGGCTATAAAACAGTGTCATACAGCAGCAGTGATGTGAATTTAAAAAATTACTAAAAATAGTATAAATAGAATTAGATGATGAATAAAATATTTAATTGAAGAGTAATGAATCTATTTTCATGTGGAAGAAACAAAATAGGTAAAAAGGTTGTATTTTATGATATATTTACGTTTTGGTGAAACAGGGTCAGAGCGATTTCTGGATCCCCTATTCTGATTTTATAAATTCACCATAAATTATGTAAAAATAATTAGAACTCAAATTGTATATGTATGGATTTCTTATTGAGTATATTTTTAATAAAAACAAACTTCATAGTCATTGGATCTCTGTACAGGAAGAAACTTGATTCGTAGTGCACAGGGGTCAGAGTAGCCGTACCCTGGAACAGGGGAGACTTTAACTAATAACCTGTACTAATTGGCCCAACCAAAAATTCTAGAAAAAATTAGTAAGTAGATATCTAAGTCTAGTTTCAGGAAAAATTTACGGAATTGGATTTCAAGGTTTGTAACTCGAGATATGATTTTTTTTAGCGACTGTGCCGTAGTTAGCCAGCTTGTCTGGAAATTCTAAAATAAATTGTTTGAGCTGTTTAATTAATGAATTAAGTGCGTTAACACCTCGTGCTCGACTCTGGCGACAGTCTCAGGTAAGGGGGAGTTTCAATCAAACTGGGCCATCACGGTCTAAAGATGGAACGTTGAGTAGAGTTCCATCCTGAGTTCGAGATATGTCAACTCGACAATCTCAAAGAAAAGCCCCCAAGGATCGGTGGTGAGGAGGGCCCGGATTGCATCCGCGAGTTGGACTTGTTCTAGTGCGGCCCAATCTATACAGCGGCCCACTTCCAAGGGTCAGACCCGTAGAATCTGGAAAAGTTCTTCTTGAGGCCTAATGGGGAACTGCAGGAAAGGGTGACGAATTTCCGCGGTAGGACCCGAGGAGGATGACACTCCCTGTAGCCAAAGCGATAACCCATGGTGGGGGCACCTTCTCAAAAGGTCCTTGTATCTCTCCCATGCATCGTAGAGTGTTTCTAAATCCATCTGCACAAAAGAAGAGATATCATTACATAATTTGGTTGTTTTAGCCGATGGAAAATATTTTAATAAAACATTTTCAGTCATTTTTTCCCATATAGTGATTGACCCTCGTGGTAACGAGTTCAACCATTGTGTAACCTTATTCCTTAATGAAAAGGGAAACAATCAAAGGCGAGTGGCGTCATAAAAAACGCCATTAATTTTAAAGGTATCGTAAAATTCAAGGAAATTTGGCAGTTGAGTGTTGGGATCCTCGTCCTGAAAACCATCAAACTGAACAAACTGTTGTATCATTTGAATTGTGTTAGGTTTCAGTTCAAAATTATTTGCAGCAATAGCAGGTCTAACTATACTTGAATTAGTTCCTATTAAATTAGGTTTAGCATAATCATACATAGTACGCGGAGTAGGATTTTGATTAACAGCAATTGCAGGAGGTAGCGGATTTTCTTGGTTTTCAGCCATCTCCTTGGTTGTGGTTTGAATATCGTCCTCTTGCTCGTTCTCTATGTATCGTAAGCTTCGCCTTATTTCTCTTTGGTTTCTGCAAACTCTACGATCGATCTCACTGTCAAAAAATAGTGGTCCTAACGGGTTTCTTCTAGTCATAAACTATAAGAACCTGCCAAAAAAAGGGAAAAAAAAGAATTAGTAATAAAAATTAGAATAAAATTTAAATTAAAGTAAAAGTAAATGGCTAAAGTAATAAAAATTGAGTGTTCCTAATATCTTAGTTCCTCAGTAACGGCGCCAAAACCGTGATACGTGATATTCATGATAGGTTTTAAATATTTATAATGAATCGTTCTTGAAACTAACTATTATCACGATGAAGGGCTAGTGTACCTATCGAATAGTAGTATAGCTTTAGCAAGACCGAATTGTCGAACCCAAAAGGAACTAAAAGTACTAGTAATGATTGTCTTTTTATTATCTAGCCTAAGAATAATGGGGTTTGTTTTAACTAACTAATTAACTAAACTAAGAATTCATAGAGAATAGAATTGGGGAATTACTTTTGGAAAAATGATTGAATTAAGACAACACCTAAGGAAAAATCCACCTAGACTTCACTTGTTATTTGACTCTAAATCAGAGGATTTATTCATTTAACTTAATCCGTAGAAATCCCTAAGTTATATTATTATCCCTCTTGAGACTAACAATGTCTAACCTTAGATTGAATAATTGAATATCTTTCTAATTAACTCCCTAGGGTTGCATTAACTCAATCTATAGATCCCCTTATTAGGTTTCACCCTAATCTGGCAAAATCTAATCATCCTATCTCTAGGCGCGCAATCAACTCCGTGTAATTATGACAAATGTACTCTTAGAGAGGATCTATTACTCCTCTGAATAAGAGCTTAACTTGAATCAATATCCTGGAATATCAAAACAAGAATTAAAAACACATAATTAAGAACAAGTCAAATATTTATCATACAATTTAGATAATAATAACAAGATTTGTCTTAGGTTTCATTCCCCTTAGGTATTGAGGGGTTTTAGTTCATAACTAAAAAGGTAAACATCTCAGAAGAATAATGAATACAAAACATAAAGAAAAATCGAAAACTCCTGAATGGAAATTGAAGGGAGATCTTCAGTCTTGATGATGAATTCGGCTTCTGAGATGGGTCAATCAACTTTCTTTGAGCAGTTCCCTACTTCCTCGTTTGTGGCTCTCTTTTCCTCCTCCTCTAGGGTGTATTTATAGGCTTTAGAATGCCTAAGAACCCTCAAAATTGGCCTTTTCCGAATCAGGCTCAATTTGGGCTCGACAGGGACAGGCCCGTGTGACACGTCCGTGTGCGATTACTTCAGGCCATGGTCAAGCCTGTTAAATAGGCATGGGCGTGTGGTCCACCCGTGTGAGTCGTGCTTCGATTTTTCCAATTTGACATGGTCGTGTGGACTGCCTGTGTGAGGAGGTCTAGGCCGTGTTGATTTTGTACGTTGGCCCATTTTCTCTGTTTCTGGACCTTTTTTCGTTCCTTTCACTATCTTATGCTCACCTATGTATAAAATATGAAATTAAGGCATTAGGAGCATCGAATTCACCAATTTCAAGGAAAAATCATCGATAAAATGTGCTAAGCATGGGATAGAAATCTGTATAAATTATGGTTTATCAATATTCAATACACATATATAGTTTGTTTTGACATATGTTGATTCATGTTTTATCAATGCAGTGTTATGAATGATTTAATTTTTAAGTTTGATACTAGATAAAATTACAAGTAATAATGTCATTAATAATTTTGAGTTGTAAAACATAATGCATGATTGTATGAACTGTGATATGATCAGTAATGCCTCATAGTTCTACTCTGGCAATGAATGTGGTTAAGGGTGTTACATTTTATTGGTATCAGAGCTGCGGTTTAGTCGGTTATAGGACTAACATAGCGCATGTAAGTTTAGCTATCATGCCATAATTATATACTATGATAGTGTGATGACTTCTTACATTTGAAATGTATTTTCATATAGTAAATGGATCCCGACAGAGCTGTAGCTGATGATGTCAAGAGTATGGCGCCTGCTCCCACACAAGGGACAACGCAGGTTGATTCTCGACCGACTTAGAGTAATCCATAAAGT
Organism: Gossypium hirsutum; assembly: GCF_007990345.1. NCBI lineage: Eukaryota > Viridiplantae > Streptophyta > Magnoliopsida > Malvales > Malvaceae > Gossypium > Gossypium hirsutum. The sequence continues at coordinate 75,467,143 of NC_053429.1, read as the reverse complement.
GAGGCTAAACAAGCCTTCTATTAAATGATGAATGACTGGTTCACCCAATATATTCGGACTAATCCAGCTGCACAACAACCTCCACCCCCGATTAATCCATCTTACATGCCTGCTGTACCTCAAGTGATCTGTTGCTATTGAATAGACCTATTGTCAATAAAATCAGAAAACACAGAGCTGAAGAGTTTAAAGCCACTGATGATGATAATGCTGAGCGGGCTGAGTTATGAGCTGTCATGTACTCCTGATGAATGTTTGAAATGCGCTATATCCTTACTTCACGACACAACATACCACTGGTGGAATACTCTGGTATCAGTAGTTTCGAGAGAGTAGGTGACCTGAGAATTCTTTCAGACCCAGTTTCGTAAGAAATATATCAGTCAGAGATTTATCGGTCAGAAGCGTAAAGAATTTCTGGAGCTGAGATTCGATCAGATGACCGTGATAGAGTATGAGCAGAAATTCGTGAGACTCAGTCAGTATGCCCGAGAATGTGTTTCCACTGAAGCCATAATGTGTAAAAGATTTGAAAATGGGCTGAATGAATATATCAAACTGTTAGTTGGCATACTTGAGATAAAAGAATTTGTGGTACTTGTTGAGCGAGCCTGCAAAGCTGAAGAACTCGAGAAAGAGAAAAGAAAAGTTAACTTTGAAGCTAGAGATGTACGGAAAAGAACATCCAGTAAGTCATTCCAGTCGGCATCAAAGAAGTTTCGAAATGATATTAGCCTTTCTAAAGCCACTTTAGGTTACTCCAGATGGGATCAGACTAGACCACTAGTGAGCTCGAGAGCTACCTCAGTAGTGAGTGTAGGTAATGTCAGATCAAATCAACCCGGTGTAAGCACTGTGGTAAACGACATCCCGACAGTTGTAGGTTGCATGATCAGGCCTGTTTTAAATGTGGATCGACAGATCATTATATTCAAGACTGCCCAATTTTAGTTGAGGAAAATCCAGTGCAGAATACGAGATCGGGTAACAACGTAGCTCGAGGTAGACCACCCAGAAATGCTGGTAATACGAGTGGTAGTTAGAGAAAGACTAAAGATACGGAAGTCAGATCTGAGGCTCGTGCACCTACCAGAGCCTATGCTATACGTGTACGAGAAGAGGCTTCATCCCTAGATGTTATTACTGGTACATTTACTCTTTATGATACTAATGTAATTGCATTGATTGATCCTGGATCTACTCATTCTTATTTATGTGAGGCATTAGTATTCAGCAAGACTCTGCGTGTTGAGTCTACTGAGTATGTGATTAGAGTGTCAAACCCCTTGGGTCGGTGTGTTATGGTCGACAAAGTGTGTAAGAATTGTCTCTTGATGGTTCGAGATCTATGCTTTCTGATTGATTTGATGTTGTTGCCATTTCATGAGTTCGACATAATTCTGAGTATGGACTGGTTAACAGTACATGACGCTATTGTGAACTGAAATAGAAAGACAATTGATCTACGGAGTCAGAATGTGGCTTCGGGACCACGAATCCGAGTCAAAAATATTTAAAAATTATTTCTTGTGTTTAATTTGTGTGAATTTATATCTATGAAATTTTCGTGATTTAATTTCATCGTTTAGGTGTCTGATTAAATAAAAGGACTTAATCGCGTAAAATGAAAATTTGGTGGTAACTTATATAATGGTCGAATTATTAATGGATTTTTAAGTTGAGGTATTTATGTTGAAATTATGCCATTAGTTAGATGTTTTGACGGTAATAGACATAGGTATAAAATCCCATTATTATTATTAAAAGGTTATTTAGGTAAATTATATAATAAACATATAATAAGTTAATAATAAGATATCAAATTCATATTATTATTTCATCATCTTCCATTGCCGAAACATAGAAAAGAAAATGGAAAGAACAAAAGCAAGGTTTGGTCATCTTTCTTCTCTTGATTCAAGGTTCATTTTTAGTCAGTTTTTGATAATTTCTATGTTTTTGAGAACGTTGCTTTGAGTACTACAAAACCCAAGCTTTAATTTTTGATTTTGATGAATATTTTGAGTTGTGACAATGTTGATAGCTTGTGATGTTTTTTGTTTGATGATGAAAAATGAAAGATATGTTTTAGATTAACATATTTTGTATTGGAGTTTTTGATGATTTTGAGTAATTAGGACTTAATTGCAAAAATAATAATTTGAGGGACTAAAATGTGAAATTGATAAAATATATGGACTTTTATAGGCATGGGTACCATTCGGCCTAACATGGGTGTTTTGAAATTTTGTGTATTTTGTGTTTTGTGCAATAGGGACTAAATTGTAAAAATTATAAATATCAGGGGTAAAATGGTAATTTTCCTATTTATGTGTTTTTGGACTAAATTGAATGAAAATATGTTTCAATGAGCTTAATTTGAATATGTTTAGATCAAGAACCAAAGAAATCAGATTTGGACTGGGGAAAAACAAAAGTTGTCGACTAGTAGCCTCGTCTCGTTTTACGACGTCTGAGGTAAGTTTATAGGCAAATAGACGTGTTTATTGGTAATTTAATGTTACATTTACATGCTATTATGAAATGTTAGAATAAAGATATGTTATGGCTGAATATGTTTAAATTTGGCTATGACACTTCGGAGTTCGATTCGACCGAAATACGACGTCTGAAAGCCCCATATGAACCTTAGGAATAGTTAGGATACATATGTCATGACATAAGATCTCGATTTAAGTGTGCGTGTGAGACCATGGCATCGATATGTGTTTTTGATATATGTGTTTGAGTAACACCTTATCTGGGACAGTGGCATCGATATGTGATTACATGTAAAACCACGTCTGGGATGTTGGCATTGTACGGTACAAGTGTGATTATCCGAGTGTCCTACCCAATTCTGAATGGTTCATCAGGCATCGATATGTGAGAAATGAATATGTGAAATTAGCTAATTGATCAGGTATGTATTAGTTTGGTATTTATTTGCAACAAGGTAAGTGAGTGTTATGATATTAGTTACAAGTATTTGCAACATGAAGGAAAAGTTTACGTATGAACATGTTATGTATATTCGGTCTCATGAACAACAAATATGATCCTTGTTTAAATGATTATTATTTACGAATATATAGAATGATTTTGCATATTCGGTTGTTTAGTTAATGGATGTATATAAAATCTTATCTTGATTTAAAAGCTTATGTATACAAAGGTATATGTATTAGGTTATATAATGATAATTTTGGCTATTGAAAATTTAACAATGATTGAATGATATAACCTTGTGAATGTTCGGCCAAGGTAATAGACATATATATGTTCGGGTATATTATCATGGAAGTTGGAAGTTGAGGATAATCTTGATATTGATATTGTAATTTGTTAGGGTTATAATCAATTGATTATAATATTAGTTTGTTATTTGCTTATGACTTACTAAGCTTAATTAGCTTACTCTGTGTATATTAGTATTTGTTTTATAGATATTAGAGTCAAGCTACAAGCTTGGGGACTGTCAACAAAGCTCGTCACACTATCTACTGTTTTTGGTACCATATTAGCTAAACTTAAATTATGACATGTATAGGCTAGATTATATTTTGTGAATGGTGATTGTTGGTTATGTGTATAAGCCATGAAAAAATAGCTAGAATTTTTATCTTTGAAATTTAGCTATGTTAAGTGCGGTTATGTTCACTTTAGCTTTATAATTATGTACCATGTTTGCATAATGTTTGTATTAGATACCACATATACTGGAAAAAAAGAAGAAGTTACATGCTATGTCATAATTCGGTTTTTCATGCTTGAGATTAAATATTCATTGAGTTTGATTATTGATATTTATTTAGTATGCTACGTGGATAAGTATGGTTGACTATTTCAGGTGTATTTTAGGTCAAAGGTGGTATCTGTTTTAGGTAAGTTGTAAATATTATATATATGTGTTTCATTTAAAGGTTCAGCTAAGGTTTTATATGGACAGAAGCTTATGTGAATGTTATTTGCCATACTGACTTATATAGGATGTGTAATTTATTACGCTAGTTGGCTTGAAATAGTAAAAGGTATGCCTTTACATTTGGCCAGTGAGGAGTGGAGCATTTATACATACTATTATATGATGCTTACGGTTCGGTAATTAAAGAATAAGTTGCTAGCGAAATGATTGATAATTATATGTGCCCGAAGTTGGTTTAAATAAATTTTTTGAAATGTGTTCGGGCTTGGTGAAAGATAGTTGCATCTCTTAGGTTTGATAGCTTATTAAACCATAATTGTGACTTGCGATAAAGTCTTACTCAAATGTGACTAAGTGCCTTTATACACATTGATCGCTTGGTTTCGTGATAGGTTTTAAATATTTATATTTACTCGTTCTTGAACTAACTATTATCGCGATGTAGGCAAGTGTACCTATCGAATAGTAGTATAGTTTTAGCAAGACCAGATTGTCGAACCCAAAGGAACTAAAAGTACTAGTAATGACTGTCTTTTTATTATCTAGCCTAAGAATAAAGGGGTTTTGTTTTAATTGACTAATTATCTAAACTAAGAACGCACAGAGAAAAGAATTGGGGAATTGCTTTTGGGAAAAATCGATTGACTTAAGACAATACCTAAGGAAAAATCCACCTAGACTTTACTTGTTATTCTGGCTCCTAATCGGACAATTTATTCATTCAACTTGTTCTATAGAGATCCCTAAGTTATGTTATTATCCCTATTCAAGACTAATAACGTCTAATCCCTAGATTGAATAACCGAGACTTTTCTCTAATTAACACTCTAGGGTTGCATTAACTAGATCTATGGATCCCCTTATTATGTTTCACCCTAATTCGGCAAAATCTTGTCACCCTATGTCTAGGCGCGCAATCAACTCCGCTTAATTATGACAAATGTACTCTTAGACAGGGTCTATTCCTCCTCTGAATAAGAGCTTGTCTTGAATCAGTATCCTGGGATATCAAAACAAGAATTAAGAACACATAATTAAGAATAAGTTAAATATTTATCATACGATTCAGACAATAATAACAAGATTCGTCTTAGGTTCATTCCCCTTAGGTATTTAGGGGTTTTAGTTCATATATAAATAAGAAAACATCTTAGAAGAATAAAGAATACAAAACATAAAGAAAACCCAAAACTCCTGAAGGGAAATTGAGGAGAGATCTTCAGTCTTGATGATGAATTTGGCTTTTGAGATGGATCAATCCGCTTCCTTGCAGTAATTTCTTACCCCCTATTCTCCGTTCCCCTTTTCCTCCTCCACTAGAGTGTATTTATAGGCTTTGGAATGCCTCAAAGCCCTCAAAATTGGCCTTTTCTGAATTGGACTCAACTTGGGCTTGCCAGGGACACGTGTAACACCCCAAACCCGGCCTAGATGTTACGATCAAATCTGGCATGTCACATTGAAGCGTTATTAGAGAAGTCAAGTTTTATCTAAAATCTTTCTTAGTGTTTAAACAGTATTTTCGTTTTAAATTAAAGTGAATGGAAGCTGCGCACCAGGTAGGATTCAAGAAAAGAGGAGGTGTGTCAATTAGATTGCTTAAGTACCTAGCTCTTCCATGATCCAGTCCTAGACATGCACACATCCATTGCCACACTTTAAGCTTATTACTTGTCCACGAACAACAAATTAAGTTTAAGTCTATTTTAAATATTTATTTCCTTTGAAAACATTTACGTTGCGGAAGCTTTGCTCGGTTATCGTGATATTTTGAAAATAAGTAACTTTTATAAAACGCGCCCTAGAGCTAACCAATTTTAAGGAATAATTTAAGTGATGTGAATCTCAAGTTGAAAACGATTTAAGTAATTTAAAAACCCCAAAAAAAATAATAAAGTGGCCTTATTACAACTTTAACCAAAATAGAAATAATCAAAAATAAATGCGAAATTTAAAAGGAAGCTAATTGAAACTTATTTAAAAACCAGAAATTTAATCTTCGTGGCCACTCTGAATCTCGTCCAGCTCCAAGTCCACCAACTAGGGCTCACCTGCACGGATGGAAGAGAAAGAGGGTGAGTTTGGAAAACTCAGTGTGTATGGAAACCCATCCAAAGCCCAAGTCAACTCAAGCCCATTGGGCCTAAGCCCTATTCAGAGAACAGCGGGTACTGGGCCAAAGCCCTTTTCAGAATATAGTAAATTGGGCCTTAGCCCCTCTTTTGATAACAATATGGCCCATAGGCCCATCCAGAACAGAACAAACATATTTGTGTATGCAAGTCCAACCCAGCCTATAACCAACCGCTACACTCCACCCATACCATCCCTACACTCCATGTGGGGAATAGCTCAACCCACCCAGGCCTACACTCCATAGTTGCAGCATTGCTGCTCAGATATCAGTAAGTTGAGGCAAAGCCTCCAGTACGTGGACAAGCCATCAATAACCCAGTCCCATGAATCAGATAATAACAACATGGCATGCAGTAAATAGTAATAGTCAAACATGCATTCAGGTCAACCTTAACCCTAAGGGTATATCAGTAATTTTGCTCATAGGGGTAAATCTGTAAATTTTCCACCTATAAAGGTATTTCAGTAATTGTATCAGTTTTAAGGTTTCTCACGACTGTTACTGTCCTTACTAGCCCATTTGTCATCGCAATAATTTATTTGTCTCAATTTCACAATTTTAGCCATTGGGCCTTAAAACCCCTAATGGGCCTTACAGTGTCCACTAGCAATTTAAGCCCATTTAATTCAAGTTTTATGACCAGTTTACCGATTTAAGCAGTTTTGATTCCACAGTCTAACATATCATACTTATTGCCTTTTTTTATTATTTTACCCGTATGGGCCCGTAATCCCATTGGGCCCAGTTTTAGCCTATCGAGGCCCAATTACCGAAGTGCATGAAATTTCACACACGACTAACTTACCACTTTTCGATTTCAGATATAATGATTTCTAAACGTCTTGTGAGCACTCGCACACTCACAAGCCCATGAAATGCCAGATTTTCGGCATTTCGGCTTTCGCCGATTTGAACTATGAGACGGTGCTCGATACACACCTGATTTAGAATGTTACATTGGCGAGATCCTCACACAAACTGCCTACAATTGGATTACTAACACGTCAATCTAAATATCAAAAATGAACTACCTATTTAACCCCTTACCGTATTCGGCCAATACAGCCTTAGATCCTAGAGTTCTTTACTTTTTGCCGAAATATGGGTTAGATCTGATGAGCCAACCGAATTAGTCTTCAAGCCCTTTGCTATACATCCCATTGTCCACGCTAACGCTTACACAACCAAACAGAAAGAGGCACAAAACCCTTAGTCCAAAACGCTAGCCACCTATAAGGGTTTCGGCTTTTCTTAACTCCCGAAATAAAAAAATAGTTTCAAAAACTTACCACCGGTTTCTTCAGCCAACGATTCCACTTTATTTCTTATTCGATTCTAATGTAGATCTAACCTTCAAACCCTAGCAGGAGTCAGTCCTTTTCTGGTCTAAAGATTCGGCTATGCCCCTAAACTATGGGGTTTTCGGCTTTTTAAAATAGTGAAGAAGATGAGATATGAGAGTTTTGTAGTGGCTTTGTCGACAGAACTTTAAGGTTTAGAAGAAGAAAGAATCGGCCACAAGATGGAGAAGAATTAGAGGGTTTGGCTAGGAGAAATCGGCACAGAAGAATATAGGCTTTCGGGATTTCGGCTTTTGTGTATAAAGCTTAGGAACAAATGATTAGAAAGTGGAGATGAGTAAAATAGTAGAAGGATTTGGCTATGGGGGAAAAGAAGAAGAGAAAGTAGATGAAGAGAAAAGAAAAGAAAAGAAAAGAAGAAGAAAAAATTGAATCCTAAATACCAAAATATACGACACTTATTAGCTATGGCCGAGTGAGTGTATTTCGGCATAGGAATTCTTTCTAAATTCCAATTCCCTGAATTGCTCCTTGATTTTTGGCCACATTCAATGTTTAAATTCCATTCAAACTCTTGACTGATCAAGCCCACTGTTTGTACCGCCTCAGCATGCTGCCAAGAGTCCTAATCAGACCCTAACTCCTTCCCTACGCATGCAGCAAAAATCCCAACCTTGTGTGCGAGAGATGAAGCTTGAAGCCCAGACCTCCGTCTGCCTTGCACCCTTGCACCTTCGCCCAAGCTGCTGGCCACTGCACCATGTTTTCTCCTTTACTAATATATGGTTACAATTAATTATAAACCTTACCTGCTGAAGCTTTGGTCCGCTTAAAAATAAAAGGGGAATTTCGCCTTCCATGCAACTTGAACCTGTGCCCTTGTGGAACTCCTAGTACCCTATTGCCACTACGCCACAAGCGTCCTTGTAGCATAACTTGGTCGCAACTATTCTTAAACCTTACTTTAGTGTGACCTGGCTTTTAAAATAAAAAGAAGCCTTTGCGTGCGCCAACCCTCAAACCTAGGCACTATACCACACTCCCAGCGCCTCTACCACTGGACCGAGCTTCCCTTTGTGTTACCTTTTAACCCCAACTATATATATAAGGCTTTCCTGCGTCGTTCCCTGATATAAAGAAAAAAATAAAAACACTTTTGCACATGCTGGGAGTCGAACTCCAGCACTCCTTCCCACTACCTAGCATGTTAACCACTGGGCCAGGTACGCTTCTTCATGCCCAGTCTTGCCCAATTTATTTTATAAGCCTTATGCCCAGGTTCCCTCTATAAGGCAAAAATTAAAACAATTTTTTTTCCTAGAGTTTAAACACCAAAACAACAATACTTTTATAAATATATATATATATATATTTTCCTATCTAATAATAATAATTTTATAAATATATCTAATCATAAAAATTTAAAATATCCGTAATAATAAATACAGTAAAAATTTTCTAGTAGTAATTTTTTTTCTTAAACGATAATATTTAAAACTTCTTAATTATTCAGGTTTTCTTCTATCCGAATCCCAGACTCAAAACCCAACTCTTCTAGGCCCCAAATTCAGGGTGTTACAATACGCCCGTGGCACATGCCCGTGTTCGATTACTTCAGGCCATGTTTGAGCCTGCCAAATTGGCACGGCCGTGTGGTCTGCCCGTGTGAAGAGGTCCACGCCGTGTTGATTTCGTACTGTGGCCCATTTTCTCTTTTTTGGCCCGTTTCTCGTTCCTTTTGCTCTCTTATGCTCTCCTAAGTATAAAACATGAAATTAAAGCATTAGGAGCATCAAATTCACCAATTCTAATAAGAAATCATCCATAAAATGCATTAAACATGGGGTCAAAATATGTATAATTTACGGTTTATCAAATACCCCCACACTTAGGCATTTGCTTGTCCTCAAGAAAAATTCTCAACTCATAATCAAAATAAATTCTTCCCAACTTATAATTTCTATCGATAATATCTCAGAATAATCCATAGATAATCATACATTGAGAATTCAACTAAAAGAACATAAAAGTTTCAAACATTCCAAGTTGAGATTTAATCATGCAAACATAGGTGTCTCTCCGCATCTAAGTAATTACCTTTGATTCAGAATATCATAGAGTTTCACATCCTCACTAAAGATTCACTCAAATCACTCGAGGTGTTCAATTAAAATAAATGAAGCACTCAATAGTCAGTAATGAAAAGTCATTACCATAGGCTTGCATGAAAATCAAATCTCCACCACTATAATTTAAGATGATACATCAATCAAAAGGTCTTTAAAGGGTTGTAATGAGGCTTGGTTAGGGGGTGTGGTCACAAGTTGAAAGAAAGGGTTACAATCGAGATTGAATTGAAAAATTACCTAACTAAAAAATAGTTAATCTTCACTTGCGTACATCAGAGCTTCTTCTCAGGATATGAAATTACAGATATGTATACATATATATATTTTCTAAGAACAAGTTAAATAATCAAACAAGACATAGCTAAGCAATTTCTTCAACTCAAATCTCGACAAAAATAGGAATCAATTTAATTTAGGGGATCTCAACAATAATGGGTTAAGGGTTAATATTGAGGTTAATACAAGGAATGGCTTGTTAGGCTCAAGGGGGTTTACTAGGGGTTAATCGTGGAGGTAGGCTTTTCGCGGCATGAGTGGGTTAATCCTAAGTGCCTTAATCATTTTGACATGTCAAATCAAATGGTGTGGTCTCGACATGCATAATCAAGCAAGTTCTAGAATAACAGTTCAATATTGACGCACTCAAAGCAATAATAAAAGTAAGCATGAAAGAATTAATGATGCTCAAAAGGCTAAAAAATCTCACAAAAATTATGGCTTTTTGATGTTTAGACTCGTGACTTCCAATTCAAAGTAATACCGAGACTTGGGGAAACAACCTATAATTTTAAATTCTTAAAAATCAACTTATCATGCTTGATTCTCTAATGTCTTAAAGTTTAAACAATCAATGCATAAATCCCTATGTTTTAATTCAAGATATATCAATCAAAATCATAAATTAATTAAAATTTATCCTAAATATGATATGAAAGCTTTTTAAGAAAACAAGGCAATCATTCAGCGATTTTTCTGATAATGAAATAAATATTCCCCCCACACTTAAGACGTACATAGCCCTCAATGTACAAAGATAAATATTAAAGTATAAAAATAAGATATGGAGGGAAGTGAAACTTCCTGTATGATGAATTCCTCGAACTAGAGTTTTGGAGAGTAATCGGTTCGAGAGTCGAAGAGGATACTCCGGCGGTCGTAGAGTTTCATTAGTCCATGAGTCCTGCGCCAAAAGAAGATTATATCTAGTGATAGCTCTGGTCGTGGTCGATCAAGACATGGCAATCACGAAGAACCTTTCTCGGTGGAGTTTTAGTTCCTATGTGACGATGAGCTTAAGAGCTCTTATATAACTGTGATAAAATCAGGAACTTTTTAAGGGATATTAGGGAGAATAATTACTCAAAAAGAAATAACTGAAATTAATAATTAAAAATAAAATTTCTAAAATCTAATAAAAATAAAAATTAGTTTCAATAAAAATTAAAAACATAAAATAATAAATAAATATTTTTAAACATCTTCATCGCTGGATGGTTCGCGAGGTGGGACTGGAGATGAGATGTGAAGGTGCTGACAAATCTACTATAGAGTAGCATCAATGTTGTCAAATCATTGAAAACATTGCTGCTCGAATCGGGTGAGGCGCTCAGAGATGTGAGCATATGAAGCCGCCGCATGAACTGGACGAGAGGGTGGTGGTGGCTGAGTCGGTGGTCCCCGTGCTGTGGGGGGACGTCATCAGGAATGTCCTCGTAGGCCTCCTCCTCGGTAGATTGGGCAAGACGATACTGGGGAGGGTAGGTTCCTCGGCGCCTCTCGATCATCCTCATGCTAAGCATGCTCAAGATGCCTTGTGGAGACATCTGGCCGATGAGGGTGAGGGATGATTCTTAGGCCGCGGTGTTGAGGAGCCTGAAGTGCCGCGCCAGTTGAGTCACGTAGCGGCCAATGGAGATGACCCCCTTCCGATGCCGCGTTGTCTGGTGCTGAATAGCAAGGGCGATGAATTAGGCAAGGTCAATAACGTGTCCTTGTGACATGCACCATAAGAAGTAGGCGTCGTGGGTGTTAACGACGCCAGTGCTCTCTCACCTCCCTGTAATTGTATGAGCTAAAATGGTGTGTAGGTACCTCAGGGATGGTGGGAGAACTGATGCCTTGGAGCGGCTAGGATTGTAGGAGGTCGCGCCAGGGGCCAAAGTGTGCCAGCACTTCGGGGGGGGAGAAGTGTATGTGGCGACTGAGAGCATGTAGTCCATTTTTCTCCTTGAACTATTCCATATATACGCCCAGTGCAGCACCAAACTCTCGGATGTTTAGCTGGTGGATTAATCTGCCTAGGCAAAATTGGACCATGCCGGGATCATCGTAGTACGTCATTACAGTCTAAAGATTGAACGTTGAGAATAGTTCCATCATGAGCTCAAGGTATGCCGGCTCGATAATCCCAAAGTATAGCTTCCAAGGGTCGGTGGTTAGGAGGGCCCGAATTGCATCGCCATCTAAACTTGTTCTACGGTAGCCTAGTCGATGCAGCGACCCACAATTAAAGGTCGGGCCCAAAGTATTTGGAACAGTTCTTCTTGGGGCCCTCGAGGGAACTGTAGGAGTGGGTGACGAATTTTCGCGGTTGGACCGCAGAAGAGGACGCTCCCTTCCTCTTCTTTGAGGCAGGTACGGCAATTTTCTTTCCTCGTGAAGACGACGTCAAAAGCCTGTAATATAAAGAAGAAGAATAATAGGTAAACGAATTCGAAAAAATCAAAGGCATGAATTTGGAACTAACTATTTCAGCCAATACTATTCATTTGAAGCAAACTCAACCACAATAACAATGAGAATGAGAATAGACATGTAATGGGTATGAGGTTTTCCTAATCTCAATTTAACACGGAATGTATGATAACTAACTTAGGAAAGCAAATTAAATGATAGAAAAATGAAAAATAGTTCAAAAGATATGACATTTATGTTGATAATAAGCATTAGAAATAAGTAAAATAGAAGTCAGAGGAGTAAAAAAACGCTAAAGGAAAGAGATTTAGTGTCAAAAATTAAGTGGGAAGCGGCACACGGGCGTGGCAGGGAGGCCGTATGGAGTTGCAGTGGCTAGGGTTAGGGTTTTTGAATGGGGAAGAAAGTGAATAGTACAGGTATTTATAGATTTCCGGCCACACGGCCAGGGCATACGCCCGTGTTCCCCAATTTCAGGCCATGTCGCACGGTCGTGTCTAGCTTCATTCGCTTCTCTCACGCCCATGTGTGCAAGCCTCACGCCCATGTTAATTTAACAGGTTCGACCACGGGTGTTCCACACGGGCATGTCGAACGCCCGTGTTGTTTTAACAGGTTCGCCCACAATTCTTCCACACGAGCGTGTCACACGCCCGTGTTGTTTTGGCAAGCTCGACCACGTCCATATCGCACGGTCGCGGCATTTAATCATAGGCCGTGTTGGGGAAATCTTTTATCCTATTTTCACACGGCCTTAAGCACGCCCGTTTGCTTGGCCGTGTCTCTGTGGAAACACCTATATTCAAGATTTCTATTAATAAGTTAGGAGTTAAATACCAAAATTTAAAGAAATTAATATTGTTAGTGCTTGCCTTGCCTCCCGTGAAATGCTTATTTATAGTCTAAGCTCGACTTACCTCTCCGTTATATGATCATTGGTGGTTCGAGGAGTTTATACTCCTCATTCCTACGATTAATCTGAAAATAAGGTTTTAAATGGGTATTGTTTACCTTAAAAGTGTCGAACTTTGGATGACTCACCTTCATCGTACCGAATGGAAAAATACTGAGTACCGTAAGAGGGATTTCCTCATTCGGTATGATAGTGACAATGTGGGGATCTGCGGTATCTAATAAGACTTTATCACCAACCTTAAGTTGATTTGGAGAGGTATCGGGCTCGTTCTGGTGTAGTTTCGATTTATCGTGTGTTCTCCATTCATCTAGCTCCTCTACTTGCAACCTTCGTTCTTCATGAATAGAACCTCTACTATTGTTCGAAAGTGGCTCATGTACTTCCTTCAGACTTAACTCCTGCAAAGTGGGTTGTATCATGTGGTCAGTTTTAATAGAATGGTTTAGACGATCACCTCCAATTTTCGATATGTTGTCAGAATTGCGAGCTTGAAGGGTGAGTGTTTCATCTCCTACGCGAAGCGTGAGTTCACCTATGCCAACATCAATAATTGCTTTAGCAGTTGCTAAAAAAGGCCTTCCTAGGATTAAAGGAGTATTGATATCCTCCTCTATGTCTAAAACAATGAAGTCAACGTGAAATATAAATTTATCAATTTTGACTAGCACATCTTCAATAATACCCCTAGGAAATCTTATAGTTTGATCTACTAATTGAATGCTCATCCTAGTCTGTTTGAGTTTCCCGAGACCTAGTTGCTTGAACATTTTGAAAGGCATGACGTTGATACTAGCCCCTAAATCAGCTAACGCATTATTAACATCTAAACTACCAATTAAGCAAGGAATCATAAAAATCCCTAGATCTTTTAGTTTGTTCGGTAGCTTATTTTTCAGAATAGCTGAGCACACTGCGTTTAGCTCCACATGCGACGCCTCGTTCAACTTCCGCTTATTTGCTAAAAGCTCTTTTAAGAATTTCATTGTGTTTCGCATCTACGATAGATCTTCAATAAACAGTAAGTTAATATGTAATTTTTTTAAGAGTTTAGGGAATTTACCAAATTGTTCATTTGAGCAGTCTTTCCTTGTTGCGTTGGGGTATGGTACACGAGGTTTATATTCAACATTTACTAATTTGTTTGTATTTTGATCTACCTTACCTTGACCTTTACTTACCACAGTTTCTTGTCGCGGTTCTGGTTCAGGCTCCACAAATCCTTTTTCATCTTGAACATTAATCACGTTGAGTTGTTCCCTTGGGTTGGGTTCAGTATTACTTGGCAAACTACCTGGTGGTTGTTCAGAGATTAGTTTGGAAAGCTGGCCTATCTGAGTTTCGAGCCCTTGGATCGACGCTTGTTGGTTTTTAAGTACTGTCTCAGTGTTCTGAAAACGAGTTTCTGAAACTGATATAAACTTTGAGAGCATCTCTTCAAGGATTGGTTTCCTTTCCTGTTGGTAGGGTGGTTGCTGAAAACTCGGAGGATGTTGTGGTCTCTGATTTCCTTGGCCTTCCCACGAAAAATTGGGATGGTTCCTCCAACCTGCATTGTAAGTGTTACTAAATGGATTGTTTTGAGGTCAAGGATTATTACCCATGTAGTCTAATTGCTTGTTATCCATGCTAAGGCCATAAGGTTGGTATTCCGAATGGTTTGTTCCACTTCCACTTGCTTTGCACTGCATTACTGGGTGAACCTGTGAAGAATTCAGAAAACCATCAATCTTTTTATTTAAGAGTTCTACCTGATTAGAGAGCATGGTGACCGAATCGATGTTATAAATGCCGGTTGTTTTCGTTGGCTTTGTCCTCATGACTTGCCACTGATAGTTATTCAGTGCCATCTCCTCTATAAACTCATAGGAATCTTTCGGTATTTTATTGTTGATGGTTCCACCTGCCGCTGCATCAACCATTTGTCGAGTTGAAGGATTCAGACCATTGTGAAATGTTTGTACTTGGAGCCAAAGCGGTAACCCATGGTGAAGGCATCTTCTCAAGAGGTCCTTGTATCTCTCCCATGCATCGTAGAGTGTTTCTAAATCCATCTGCACAAAAGAAGAGATATCATTACATAGTTTAGTCATTTTAGCCGGCGAAAAATATATTAGTAAAAATTTTTCGATCATTTGTTCCCAAGTAGTAATTGACCCTCATAGTAACAAGTTCAACCACTGTTTAGCTTTGTTCCTTAATGAAAAAGGGAATAACTGAAGACGAAAGGCATCATCAAAAACGCCATTGATTTTAAATGTATCGTAAAATTCCAAAAAGTTTGCTAAGTGAGTGTTGGGATCTTCATCCTGCAAACCATCAAACTGAACAAATTACTATATCATCTGAATAGTGTTAGGTTTTAATTCAAAAGTATTTGCAGCTACAACAGGTCTAACTATGCTAGATTCAGTTCCTGTTAAAGGAAGTTTAGCATAATCGTACATAGTGCGTGGAGCAGGATTTTGATTAGACGCAATTGCAGTAGGTAGCTGATTGTCTTGGTTTTTAGCCATCTCTTTGATTGGGGGTTGAGTATCATCTTCTTGCACGTTCTCTGTGTATCGTAAGCTTCACCTTATTTCTCTTTGATTTCTGCGAACTGTACGATCGATTTCTTCGTCAAAAAGTAATGGTCCTGATGGGTTTCTTCTAGTCATAAACTATAAAAACTTGCCAAGAAAAAGTAAGCTAATAAATAATAATAATAAAAAATTAAATTAAATCACAAGAAAAATAAATGGCTAAAGTAATAAAAATTGAGAATCCCTAATATTTCAGTTCCCCAGTAGCGGCGCCAAAAACTTGATCTCGTGGTTTCCTAATAGGTTTTAAATATTTATAATTACTCAGTTTTGAACTAACTATTATCGCGATGTAGGCAAGTGTACCTATCGAACAATAGTATAGTTTTAGGAAGACCGGATTGTCGAACCTAAAGGAACTAAAAGTACTAGTAATGATTGTCTTTTTATTATCTAGCCTAAGAATAAAGAGGTTTTGTTTTAATTGACTAATTATCTAAACTAAGAACGCACAGAGAAAAGAATTGGGGAATTGCTTTTGGGAAAAATCGATTGACTTAAGACAATACCTAAGGAAAAATCCACCTAGACTTTACTTGTTATTTTGGCTCCGAATCGGACGATTTATTCATTCAACTTGTTCCGTAGAGATCCTTAAGTTATGTTATTATCCCTATTCAAGACTAATAACGTCTAATCCCTAGAGTGAATAACCGAGACTTTTCTCTAATTAACACTCTAGGGTTGCATTAAATGGATCCCCTTATTAGGTTTCACCCTAATCCGGCAAAATCTTGCCACCCTATGTCTAGGCGCACAATCAACTCCGCTTAATTATGACAAATGTACTCTTAGACAGGGTCTATTTCTCCTTTGAATAAGAGCTTGTCTTGAATCAGTATCCTGGGATATTAAAACAAGAATTAAGAACACATAATTAAGAACAAGTTAAATATTTATCATACGATTCAGAAAATAATAACAAGATTCGTCTTAGGTTTCATTCCCCTTAGGTATTTAGGGGTTTTAATTCATAACTAAATTAGAAAACACCTCAGAAGAATAAAGAATACAAAACATAAAGAAAACCCAAAACACCTGAAGGGAAATTGAGGAGAGATCTTCAGTTTTGATGATGAATCCGGCTTCTGAGATGGATCAATCGGCTTCCTTGGAGTAATTCCTTACCCCCTATTCTCCGTCCCCCTTTTCCTCCTCCTCTAGGGTGCATTTATAGGCTTTGGAATATCTAAAAGCCCTCAAAATTGGCCTTTTCCAAATTGGACTCAACTTGGGCTCAGCAGGGACATGCCCGTGGCACACGCCCGTGTTTGATTACTTTAGGCCGTGTTCGAGCCTGCCAAATTGACACGACCGTGTGGCCTGCCCGTGTGAGGAGGTCCAGGCTGTGTTGATTTCGTACTTTGGCCCATTTTCTCTATTTTTTGCTTGTTTCTTGTTCCTTTCGCTTTCCTATGCCCTTCTAAGTATAAAACATGAAATTAAAGCATTAGGAGCATCGAATTCACCAATTCTAATGAGAAATCATCCATAAAATGCATTAAACATGGTGTAAAAATATGTATAACTTACGGTTTATTACACATATATTCGAATGAATGTATTAACTTTATTAATGTATGAAATATGTAAACTCATGTTAATTACTATAATATGCCGCATAATGATGTATTGAAACTTGTGTTGTATGACATGTAATTTGCATATACTCTAATCTTTTATATTTAAGGAAAAAAATATAATAGGTCAAATAAATAAATAAAGTTGTTGGTTCGATATATATATTCCATACACATATATAGTTTCTTTTGAAATATGTTGATTCATGTTTTATTTATGTTGTGTTATGAATGATTTAATTTTTATGTTTGATACTAGATTAAATTACAAGTAATAAAGTCATTAATATTTTTGAGTTGTATAACGTAATGATGCGGGTTAGGGGTGTTATAGTATGCTTTTATGGGATTTCACACATTGAGTTTATGTAAACTCACCCATCTGTTATCTGCGTAGGAAATCCCCAAGCCTAGACGGATCGAGGCGACGGAGGACTAAGAGGTGGCGACTCGATAAAGTTTCTTTTAATATTATAATTAATATTTTATTTTGGGTTTCCATTATGTAGTAAGGCCTCTTTAGTTTTAATTTGGGAACTTAGTTACTTGAATTATAATATGATAGTAGTAGGTCTAGGATTTTCAAGAAAATATAAACAAATGTTTTTCTGAAAACACCACATTTACAAAACACATTTTTAAATCTTTCGCAACGATCACTATTTTAAAATTTAATAACAAACCCATGTAATTCATATTTTACTAAGATAACTTGAGTTTTCACGATGAACTAGACATCCTAAACTTTTGTTTAGAACCTTAAGAAGTTTTATGTACAACAAATTTTCACTCAATTTGTGTTTTGGAAAAACACTTCAATTTGACATCACAGATTCAGTCATAATGTCTAGGCCGGGTTTGGGCTGTTATATTTAGTGGTATTAGAGTCAGGTTGCAAAACTCGACTATGGATTTGGGTTTTTCAAAAAAAAAAAGCGGAAATTTCAACAACATTGTTTTAAAATGGTTTAAAAATGATTATTTGAGAACGTTCTATTGAAGGAGTGGTACACTGAGTCTCCGCACCGATCCTGTAAGTTTTCTAATTGTTTATTCTGAAAGGATAATATTGAAATGTTATTATTGAGACTACTAGTTAGTAAAACTATACTGAAACTATTTAGTTAGAGTAAACTACAAACTGTAGTAAGAATACGAACTACGAAAACAAACTTTGAAATAATATTGTTCGTAAGATATCAGTAATAAACACTGTAACAATAAACTGACTGCCATAAAACTTTTAATACAGATAAAGGCATGATTGGATAATGAACACCAGAGGTACTCGTGGTAGAGGCCGCGGCAGAGGCCGAGGAGGTACTCGGGCTGGGTCTTCGTCTTTTGGACACCAGCCTAATGAGGACGTTAGAGAGGCACCAGCTTCACCTATAGCGGAGGCAAGGTCTCAAAATAGAGCAACTAGGTACAACGCACTGTCCCAAGCAATGTTGAGGATTCTGGAAAGGGTCGCTAGGCCTAGTACTGGTACTGTGGGTCATGGGTTGGTTATGGAACGACTCAGGTCTAATGGGGCAGAGATATTCAGGAGTATTGCTAGATTTGCCCCTAATGTGGCTGAATATTGGATTGAAGCCACAGAAAGGATCATGGATGACCTTGATTGAACCCCTGATTAGAAGTTAAAAGGTGCAGTATCTCTACTAAGAGACGAGGCTTACCAATGGTGGCTTACTGTCAAAGAGGGCACTCAAGCCGATCATTTGACCTGAGAGGTTTTCAAGGATACTTTTCAGGCTAAATATGTGGGTGCCAGCTATGTGGATGCCCATAAGAGGGAATTTCTAAATTTAACTTAGGGAGATAAGGCAGTGGCTAAATATGAGGCCGAATTTTTATGATTCAGCTGCTATGCACGTGGGATGGTTGCAATAGAATACGAGTGGTGTGTTCAATTTGAGGATGGCCTCAGAGATGGTTTAAGGGTTCTGATATCTCCTCAGAGGGAGCGGAATTTCACAGCACTGGTAGACAAGGCAAAATTTGCCGAGGATGTGACGCGCATTGAGTGCCAGAATAGAGAGAAAGGTAGAGGTAAGAGGGATGTTGAGCCCTCAAATTCTTTTCAGAGGTTTAAGAAAAATCCCAGAGCTGATGGGACAATCAGAGTTAGGTCCCCTGCTGCTACTACAATTGGACCGCAGTTTTGTGCTAATTGCGAGAAACACCATCAGGGCAAATGTTGGAAAAAGATTGGTGCATGTTTGAGATGCAGATCGTTGGAGCACCGTGTCAAGGATTGTCCATAGAGGCCCGAGTAGATGCAACTACTGGTTTTGGTAATGTTCAGTGGGCTGGTCAGCAGCCACCGAGAGGCCGTGGTCAGGCCAGGGGTGGAAATGGTATGGACCGTGTTCCTGGAGCACCGAGCGGAGGTGCTGGTCATACTGAGGCAAGGTAGCCGGTGTTGGTTTATGTTGCGCATCATCGAGAGGACGGGGATGCTCCAGATGTCATTATGGGTACGTTCTTTATCCATAATGTACCTTATACTGCATTGATTGATGTGGGGTCTACTCATTCATACATAGCATGCTCTGTGTCTAAGATATTGGGTTTTATGGATGAAAACACTATGAGTGAGATTACTGTTCTAAGTCCACTAAGGCAGTCCGTTCAGATTAATAAGATGTTTAGAGATGTTCCCTTGAAGAGACAAGGAGTTATCTTTCTGGCCGATCTTATGGAGTTGCCTTTGTAAGAATTCGACCAAATACTGGGCATGGATTGGTTAGTTAAACATCGGGTAAACTTGGATTGTGCCACTAAATGGGTTGTACTGAGAACTAAGGCAGATGAGGAGGTAGTGATAATTGAAGCGACGAAATTATTTGAGTAACGTAATTTCTGCGCTAAGGGCCGAGAAATTGGTTTGTAAGGGTTGTGAGGCGTTCATGGCCTACGTCAGTGTTCCAGATGTTGGGGACTCTTCGGTGAAGGATATCAAAATAGTTAAGGATTTTCCTGACATCTTTCCTGAAGAGCTATAGGGTTACCTCCAGAACGTGAAGTGGAGTTTGGGATTGAGCTCCTTCCTGGTACGGCTCCGGTGTCCATTGCCCCTTACAGAGTGGCACCGAAAGGGCTTGTAGAGCTTAAAGCCCAGATTCAAGTGCTACTGGACCGTAGGTTTATCTGACCTAGTGTGTCTTCGTAGGGAGCACCAGTCTTATTTGTGGAAAAGAAGGATGGATCCATGTGTATGTGCATCGACTATAGGCAACTGAATAAACTAACCATTAAGAACAAATACCCTCTAGCAAGGATTGATGTTCTGTTCAACCAACTGCAAGGAGGATTAGTTTTCTCTAAAATAGATCTCCAATCAGGGTATCACCAACTGAGAGTTAAAGAGGTCGATGTGCACAAGACGGCATTTAGGACTCATTATGGTCGTTACAAGTTCTTGGTAATGCCTTTTGGACTGACAAATGCACCTGTAGCTTTTATGGATCTGATGAACAGAGTGTTTCAATCCTATCTGGACCGGTTTGTTGTAGTATTTATTGACGATATACTGGTGTATTTGAGGACTGAAGATGAACATGATGAACATCTACGAGTAGTTCTGCAAATTTTGAGGGAGAAGCAACTGTAAGCCAAGTTCAGCAAGTGTGAATTCTGGTTACATGAGGTAATGTTTCTGGGTCATGTGGTATCTGCTGAGGGGATTAGGGTTGATCCTCGAAAAATTGAGGTTGTTTTAGATTGGAAGCAGCCTAGGACTGTGTCAGAAATTCGTAGTTTTCTGGGACTGGCTGGGTACTATCGAAGATTCGTAAAGGGGTTCTCACTGATTGTCACGTCCTTAACTAAACTGCTACATAAAGGTGTGTCATTTAACTAGATTGATGAGCAATAAGAGAGCTTTGAGATGCTCAAGGAAGTTTTGACTGAGGCCCCTGTCTTGATTCAACCAGATTCTGGGAAAGAATTTACTATTTACAGCGATGCATCACACGTTGGGTTGGGTTGTGTGTTGATGCAAGAGGGTAAGGTGGTAGCTTGTGCGTCTTGCCAGCTTAAGACTCATGAGGCAAATTACCCAACACATGACTTGGAGTTAGCGGCAGTGGTATTCGCATTGAAAATTTGGAGGCATTACTTGTACGATGAGAAGTGTATCATTTACACAGATCACAAGAGCCTCAAGTATATCCTCACTTAGAAGGAGTTAAATCTTAGGCAGCGTAGATGGATTAAGCTGCTTAAGGATTATGACTGTTTGATTGAATACCACCTTAGTAAGGCCAACGTGGTGGCCGACACACTGAGCCGTAGGGCTATGATTGATCTGAGAGCAATGTTTGCTCGTCTTAGCTTATTTGATGATGGTAGCTTGTTGGCTGAGCTCCAAGTTAAACCAATGTGGATTGAACAACTTAAGAGTAAATAGCTAGAAGATGAGTCATTGGGTCTTCGGTTCCGTCAGATCGAGAATCGTAGTACTGTGGATTTTGGGCTAAATAATGAAGGGGTACTCTGTTTGCGAGGCAAAATTTGTGTACCTAAGGATACTGATTTGAGACAGACTTCATTGCAAGAGGCGCATAGTTGCCCCTATGCTATGTACCCAAGTGGAAATAAAATGTACAGAGATCTCCCTAAGATTTATTGGTGGTCGGGTCTTAAGCATGAGATTACTGACTTTGTGGGGAAATGTCTGACTTGCCAACAGGTTAAAGCAAAACATCAGTTGCCTTCTGGGTTGCTTCTACCAGTTAAGATTCTGCTGTGGAAGTGGGAAAGAGTAACCATGGAATTTGTGAGTGGGCTACCCCTAACGCCTTCTAACAAAGATTCAGTGTGGGTCATCGTGGATTGATTGACCAAAACTGCCCATTTCATACCAGTTTGCATAGATTACTCGTTACAAAAACTGGCTAAGCTGTATGTATCCGAGATAGTGAGGTTGCATGGGGTACCAGTTTCCATAACATCTGATAGAGATCCTCACTTCACGTCTCAATTATGGAAGAAGTTCCATGAAGCTCTGGGTACACGGTTAGACTTCAGTACTGCGTTCCATCCTCAGACAGATGGTCTGTCAGAGAGGGTGAGTTAGATACTGGAGGACATGTTAAGGAGTTGTGTAATTGAATTTTGAGGTAGTTGGGAGGATTACTTTCCATTAGCAGAGTTTGCTTACAACAATAGCTACTAGTCTAGCATACAGATGGCACCTTACGAAGCACTTTATGGTCGTAGGTGTTGCACTCTGTCATGTTGGACTGAGTTGGGTAAGCTTCATGCTCTAGGTCCTGAATTAGTATCTGATACCGAGGATAAGACTAGATTAATTCAGGATCGACTGAAGGCGACAGAAAAAAGTCATATATGGATTTGAAGCGTAAGGAAATTGAGTATTCTATGGGAGATTTTGTTTTTCTGAAGGTCTCACCATGGAAGAAGGTGCTGAGATTTAGGCGTAAGGGCAAGTTGAGCCCAAGGTTTATTGGGTCTTTCCGCATATTGAGGCGAGTAGGACTAGTTGCCTACTAGTTAGAGCTACCTCTAGTATTAGAGCGGATTCATGATATGGTCCACCTCTCGATGCTGAGACGCTACCGCTCTGATCTTACGCATGTGGTAGCTGTTGAGGAGATTGAAGTTAGACCAGATCTGGCTTTCGAGGAGTAACCAGTCCAGATCTTGGATCGAGAGGTGAAAGTCTTGAGAAGGAAATCAATCCCATTATTGAAAGTTTTTTGGCGGAACCACAATTCTGAGGAGGCTACGTGGGAAACCGAAGAGGCGATGTGACAGTAATACCCTCACCTTTTCTGACTAGGTAAATTTCAAGGCCGAAATTTGCTTTAAAGAGGTAGAATTGTAACGCCCCAAATCTCGAAAACCCTGTTAAAATTATTTTTGTGTGTTGTGGTGCGGATGTATGTCTGACTTAGTAGTTTAGTGCTCTAGGAGTGTCTAGGAAGTCTTGGGTTCAAGCCTTGGCTTGAGAAAATTTTTGCTCCTACTTGAATAAGCCCTTTTTTTCTGATAATAGGCTTCTTAAATTAATGTGGGTAAAGCATGTCACAAAAAAACTTGTTGGTCTAACGGTTAATGGTGTGTTTCTATTGCCAAGGGACTTGAGTTCGAGTCCTACTGCACGCAAAAGGGTGTTTTATTTTGCTTATTGCCGTGTAAGAATTTGTGTGTCAATGGAACTTTGTAGCATGGATAGATGAGGAGTTTGAGAGGTGTGGGGGTGTATAGCCAAAAATTAGGAGAAGGGGGAATTTGAATGGTAGTTGGTTTGAGGATATGGGGAGAGATTGTAGGAGGAAATCAAGGAGATGTGGTAAAGAGCAGGTGTTAGTGCCGTTGATGGACTCTAGGTACTCAAGAGAATTCGACTTTGAGCTTAGGGAGCTTCTCTTACTATTCATTTCAGTTCTTGGCAATTTTTGTTTCTTTTCACCTTTGTTTTTACAGCCGTACATTACTTGGATTTTGGTTTGGGGTACCTTTTAGTTCTTTGGGTGATTGGATTCTACTTTTCTCTTTAGCCTCTAGTGCATCGATTTATGTCCATCACTTCCATTTTTCTCAATTGGTATCCTTCTTTTTGGCCGAATATCACTAGTCCTTCCTCTCACAATCCCATTTCGATTTTTAGCGTTGCTTGGGGACCGATTTTTTCTTTCTTCTTCCTTGCTCCCAATTAACTTGTCTTGAGCGATTACTCCTCCTCTCTCTTTCTCAACTCTTTTATTCTTGCTTTGGCCGAACTTTTTCAAGGCCTAAATATCTTCCTCCTCTTCTCCTCTTTTCTATTGTTTGACCATTTCTTGCTATGGGACTACCGAAATCCCCTAGTTTTATTGGTAAGTGTTATACGGTTTGTGCTCCCTAGTCGAACCTTATTAGGCTTTCCTCTCAAAGGTTCGGTTTATGTATCTCTTAGGCCGAACGATTGCATTTTCACTTTTTACCATGGGGAGATATCCTTTTAACACTTCTCTTTTTGTACAAATGCTGCTAGGGACTCAATTTCTTTAAACAAGATGTGGGGCCGATTGCTTTTCCTTTACAAGTGATAATTCCTTTATTGGTGAGTGTTTAAGTTCTAGTTGTATTTGTGTGGGACTATAGATTCTTATGAATAGGTTAACTATTCTTGTGAAGGGTAAAGTATTGGGGAGAATACATGGTTTGGAACAAGGAGGGGTTGCGATTGTTGATTGCTAAGTAGCGATCATTTGGTTAAAACACTTTTCAATATTATTATGTTTTTAGATTAACGAGGGTTTTAGACTAATGAGAGGTTGTGGTTGACCATAGGTTCTCAATCTTAGAGGCATTTCGCTACAACTCCATTATAGGTATGTGTGCGCATCACTACCATTAGATGTGAAACTGGAAAAAGTTGAAAAGCCAGAAGGTGAACAGACGACAACACTCAGGCGTGTGACCTCTCGTGTGGCAGGCAGTGTAACAAAACATGGCTGTGTGGTCTATGAGATGGCCATGAGCGCTTTCATGGACTAAAACGATATTGGGCCATTTTGGGCCGAATTGGGCCTCTTAGGCCCAGTGGGCCTGTGGGATCCACAAGGGAAAATCGCACAAAAGTGTGGTAGTTAGTAGGCCAAGCTATGTAAACCACATAGCTAAGGCCAAGTTTGGGCTATGTGGGCCACACGGGCGTGTGGGCCCACATGGGTCTGCGAATGGGTTGTGGGCCCATTATCACTGTTTGACTGTTAAGGTTGCACGAGTTGTCCAAGACGACTGCAGACCTTCTGTTGGGCCGATAAGTATACCTGGGCCCTTATTTTGGTAAGATGACTGTTTTACCCCTATGTGATGTATGACTGTTTGAGCATGCCATTTTTTTACTGTATGTACATTTATATTATGTTGCATTGGAAGGGGTGAGATTTATGATTTTGTAGGAAGTGTTTTGAAAGGCTATAAGCCTATTACTGGCAGCTCTGCTGCAAATCTATTTTAGTGCCGCAACTGGCACGACTTGGTGTGTAAGTGGGTCGATTTTATTCCCACATGGTGTGTAGGGCTGGTACGGAGATGGTGTGTAGCAGATGGATTGGGTAGGATTCTTTATGTGCATATTGTACTGAAATGGGCTAATTCCTAAACTGCCACTGTTACTGAAATGGGCTCAAGCCCTAACTACTACTGAAAGAGTAGCTAAGGCCCCTAACTGAAACTGAAAGGGCTTAGGCCCAAATTGTGTATACTCTGACTATATGCTTTTATGGGATTTCACACACTAAGTTTACGTAAACTTACCTATCTGTTATCTACGTAGGAAATCCCCAGGCCAAGACGGATCGAGGCGATAGAGGACTCAGAGGTGGCCACTCGACAAAGTTTCTTTTAATATTATAATTAAGATTTTAATTTTAATTTTATTTTTTGTTTTAATTTGGGGACTTGGTTACTTGAATTTTAATCTGGTAGTAGTAGGTCTTGAATTTTCAAGAAAATATAAACAAATGTGTTTCTGAAAACACTATGTTTACACAACACATTTTGAAAGCTTCCACAACGATCACTATTTTAAAATTTAATAACAAACCCATGTAATTAATATTTTGCTAAGATAACTTGAGTTTTCACAATGAACCAAACATCCTAAACTTTTTTTAAGAACCTTAAGAAGTTTTATGTAGAACGAATTTTGACGCAATTTGTTTTTTGGAAAAACACTCCAATGTGACTTTCAAATTAGGCCATAATGTCTAGGTCGGGTTTAGGGTGTTACAATAATCAATCACAAGCTCATAGTCTTTTAATGTAACACCCCAATCCCAACCTAGACATTATGGTTGAATCTGCAAAGTCAAATTGAAATGTTTCTTTGAAAAACATAATTTCATTGAAAATCCGTTCTATATTAAAACCTCTTTGTGATCTTAATGAAAATTTAGGATATCTTGTTCATTGTTAAAACTCAAGTCGTTTTAGCAAAATGTTAATCATTTTAAATTATTATTATACTTGAAAACAATGGTTGTTGTGGAAGCTTTCAAAATATGTTGTGTAAACGTGGTGTTTTGGAAAAGCATTTAGTTTTTGGAAAACCCGTGGCCTACTACTAATAGATATAAATCAAAGTAAATAAATCCCAAATTAAAATAAAAACTTAAAGAGGCCTTGTTACAAAACAATTACCCAAGTTAATTTACTTGTAAATTAAAAGTTTAAAATAGAAGCAAATGCAGTTGTATGGCCACCTTCGAGTCCCTCACAGCACTGATCCGCTTAAGGATTACCTGAGCAGCAAAAAGAAGGGTGAGTTTATGAAAACTCAATGTGTAATCCCTTAAGAACGGTCAGTCATACAATAGGCATTTACAGTCTGGTCCTAAGCCTATTTCAGTAATAGTTTAATTTCAATTAGGGCCTTAGCCCATTACAGTATCAGCATCAATGTGGGACTTAGCCCAATTCAGTAGCGGCCACAGTATAGATATGAAATCAGGAATCCTACCCCACCAGCTTCTACACACCACTCCGTCTAGCCCTACACACCATGTGGGGATAAAATCGACCCACCCATCCTTACACACCAAAATTAGCACAGATGGCGGCACTAAACAGAAATTGCAGGAAAGCTGCTAGTACAATACACTTCCTCCAATCATAATAACCCATCCCCATCCCCATACAACATATCATAATATCATGCATGTATGCAACATATATAAAATGGCATGCTCAATACAGTCATACATCTCATAAGGACATAATAGTCATTTATCAATTTTGCGATCTAGGTTTGCTTACTGACCCAACAGTAGGTCCACAGTCGTCTCTGGAGGCCCATGCAACCTTAACAGACAAACAGTGAAAATGGGCCCATAGCCCATAATACAGGCCCATGTGGGCCCACACGCCCGTGTGGCCCACTAAGCCCAAAAATGGAACTGGCCATGTGAACTACATAGCCTGGCCCAATATTCTCCACAGGTCCATGTGGTTCACCCATGTTGGCCTGCGAGTCCGTGGGGCCCATACGGCCCATTCCGGCCTAAAGTAGCCCAAAGCGATCTAAGCCCATGAAATTGCTCATGGTAGCCTTTTTTATAGTGTCGACAATCACCTAGTAGGCCTTTTGCTGATTTACGATAATGGCAGTGTGATTACACACCTGTTTGCGAACACGTGCATCTAGTTAAAGATTACCCCAAACCTATATCACATGGTATACTATCAATCCTTTAATTAATAGGGTTAACAATCCCTTAAATAACACTTAACCAAGCTATAACTTAACACTTTCCTTGATCAAACGATTAAGACTCCTCACATTTCAATCGTTATTGAATATTGATTACAGGTTCTTACAGATCATCTGCACTCAAACCAAAACCTGTTAACCTTTATCAATAATTCGCATAAATAGTTTGAATCAACATATGGCACTTACCAAAATCGCAAAACTGATTTTAAGGAAGGGAAGCACTCAGCCTTCTATCTCCAAAAACAATACCCACACAGCAGAGGCAAGGCTAGCACCAACATGTCTCTAGCCATAAATGGCAGAAAAATAAGAAATCAGAAGTAATATTACTACAAAGAGAAAAAGATTGAGAGAATAGAGAAGAACCAGGCACCAACTGATTGTTCAAAGAAGAACTGTAAAACTGAAACAGATGGAGAGAGAGCTAGTAGAATTCGGCCCAAGTACCCCAATGAGAATAGAGGGAAGAAGATGTAATCGATTAAAGGAAAAGTCGATTGAGTGAAAGGGAGAAAAAAGGAAGAATCGATCAAAACCAAACTAAAACCCTAAAAAGTTTGAGAAAGTAGAAAGGAGGGTGTTCGGCCAAAACAAAAAGAACAAGGGGAAGAATGATTGTTAATGGTGTAGAGAGAATAGAAGAGGTTGGTCTGTCAGGCACTGACGAAAAGCAAAACCAATAGAAAAGTTCTCGAATGGTTACAAGTAGTATTCGGCTACCAAACAAAACAACAAACCAAAGAAAAAAAAAGAGCAAAAGGAGCAAAAGTTACCGAAATGGAGAGCAAAAACAACACAATTTCGGCACTAAGAGCCTAAGACCGAATTAGCATTAAGGAATTCCAACGTTCGGCAAACTACTCCCTCACACCTCATCCTCCCTTAATTCTTTCCTAAAATCTCTCCACAACATCCTGAAACCGATCACCATCCAACTCCCCCCTTTCTCCTCCTAAATTTTGGCTATACAAAACCCTACACCCTTCAAACACTTCAATTGTCCAAGCATCAGAGTTCCACTGACATACAACCTCTCACACGGCAACTTGCAAAATAAAACACCCCTTTCGCACAGTAAGACTTGAACTCAAGTCTCTTAGTAGCAGTAACACGCCACTATCCCCTAGACCAGCAGGCTTTTCATGACTTGATATCCCCATAATTATTTAAAAACCTACTATCTAGAACCAAGGGTTTTATTCAATTAAAACAAAAATTTTGCTAAAGCTAAGGTTTGAACCCAAGACTTCCCACACTTCTCAAGACACTTAACCACTAAAGCAAGCAAGCATATATGCAACAGAACATACAAATTTAAATACTAAAGATTTGGGGCGTTACAACTCTACCCCCCCTAAAAGAAAATTTTGGCCTCAAAATTTACCTGGTCAAAACAGATAAGGGTATTGTTGACGCACTACCTCATCGGGTTCCCACGTGACCTCATTTGAGCTGTGATTATGCCAAAGTACCTTAACCAGTGGGATAGACTTCTTCCTCAGAACCTTTACATTACGGTCTAGAATCTGAACCGACTCTTCCTCAAAGGTTAGATCTGGCCTAACCTCAAGCTCCTCAATTGACATAATATGCACAGGATCAGAGCGATAATGCCTCAGAATAGATACATGGAACACATCATGAATTCGGCAAACTCTGGAGGTAACTGAAGTTGATAGGCAACCGGTCCCACACGCTTCAGTGTGCGGTAAGGCCCAATGAACCTAGGGCTTAGCTTGCCCTTCCGCCCAAACCCCAGTACCTTCTTCTATGGTGAGACCTTGAGAAATACTAAGTCCCCCACAGAATACTCAACCTCCTTACGTTCCAGATCCTCATACGACTTCTGTCTGTCTGATGCTGCATTCAGTCTATCCCGAATTGTCTAACTTTATCCTCGATATCAGAAACTAATTCAGGGCCCAAAATATGTCACTCGCCCAACTCAGTCCAACACGAAAGAGCACAACACCTACGACCATATAATGCCTCATATGGTGCCATCTGTATGCTCGACTGATAGCTATTGTTATATGCAAACTCTACTAACGACAAGTAGTCCTCCCAACTGCCTTGAAAATATATCACACAACTCCTTAACAAATCCTCCAGTAGATGAACCAACCTCTCTGACTGACCATTTGCCTGAGGATGGAATGATGTACTGAAGTCCAGCCTTGTACCCAAAGCCTCGTATAACTTCTTCCAAAACCACGACGTGAAGCAAGGATCTCTATCAGATATTATGGAAACTGGTACCCCATGCAGCTTTATTATCTAAGCCACATATAGTTTAGTCAGCTTCTGTAAGGAGTAATCAGTATAGATTGGTATAAAATGGGTAGATTTGGTCAATCAGTCCATGATAACCGATACCGAATCCTTTTTAGAAGGCGTTAGGGGTATCCCACTAATGAAGTCCATAGTGGAATCTTAACTGGCTGAAGCATCCCTGAAGGTAACTGGTGTTCAACCTTAACCTGCTGGGAAGTCTGACATTTACTCACAAAGTCGGTAACCTCACGCTTAGGACCAGGCCACCAATATAGCTAGCGAAGATCTTGGTACAATTTATTCCCACCAGGATGCATAGCATAAGGACTACTATGCGCCTCTCACAGTATAGACTGCCTCAAATTAGTATCCTTCGGTACACAAACTCTCCCACAAAAAAAATGTACCCCTTCGCTATTCAGTCCAAAATCTGAAGTTTCCCCACTCTCTATTTGTCGGAATCTAGGACCCAATGACTCATCCTCCAACTGGTTGCCCTAGATCTATTCAATCCACGTTGGTCAAACTTGAAGCTCAGCCAACAAGCTACCATCATCAAATAAGCTAAAACGAGCAAACATCACCCTCAGATCAGTCATAGTCCTACAGCTCAATGCATTGGCGACCACATTGGCCTTACTAGAATGGTATTCAATCGAACAGTAATAGTCTTTAAGCAGCTCGATCCATCTACGCTGCCTAAGATTTAACTCTTTCTGAGTAAAGAGGTACTTGAGGCTTTTGTGATCCGTGTAGATGGTATACTTCTCACCATACAGGTAATGCCTTTAAATTTTCACTGTGAATACCACTTCTGACCAACTCCAAGTCATGCATCAGATAATTCACCTTATGAGCCTTAAGCTGATGAGATGCATATGCCACCACCTTACTCTCTTGCATAAGCACACATCCCAAACCAACATGTGATGTATTGCTGTAAACAGTGAATTCTTTCCCAAACTCTGGCTGCATCAAGACAGGGGCCTCAGTCAGAACTTTCTTAAGTTTCTCAAAACTTTCTTACTGAGCATCAGTCCAGTTAAACGGCACACCCTTATGCAATAACTTAGCTAGAGTTGCAGGATCAATGAAAACCCTCAACAAACCGTCTATAATACCTTGTAAGACCTAGAAAACTTTGAATCTCAGATACCGTCTTAGGCAGCTTCCAATCCAGAACAGCCTCACTTTTTTTACGATCAACCCAAATCCCTTCAGCAGATACCACATGGCCCAAAAATGTTTCTCTCGTAACTAGAACTCACACTTACTGAACTTGGTGTACAGTTGTTTCTCCCTCAAAATCTGCAGAATAATTTAGAGATGTGCATCACGCTCATCTTCAGTTCTCAAATACACCAATATGTCATCTGTAAAAACCCTTATGAACCGATCCAGATAGGGCTAGAACACTCAGTTCATCAGATCCATAAAAGTTGCTAGTGCATTCGTCAGTCCAAACGGCATTACTAGGAACCCGTAATGACCATAACGAGTCCTAAACGTTGTCTTGTAAACATCAGCCTCTTTGACTCTCAGTTGATGGTACCCCGATCAGAGATCAATCTTAGAGAAGACCGAAGCTCCTCGAAATTGGTCGAATAGATCGTCAATCCTCAGTAGGGGTACTTATTATTAATAGTCAATTTATTCAATTACCGATAGTCGATGCACATACGCATGGATCCATCCTTCTTTTTCACAAATAAAACCAGTGCTCCCCACGGAGACATACTAGGTCGGATGAACCATCGATCCAATAACTCTTGAATTTGACCCTTAAGCTCCATTAGCTCCTTCAGTGCCATCCTATAAGGGGCAATGGACACCAGAGCTAAACTAGGTAGGATTTCAATTCCAAAATCAACTTCACAGTTTGGAGGGAATCCAGGTAGCTCGTTAGCGAAAACATCTAGAAAGTCTTTAACTGTTCTGATATCTCTAATAGAAGGAACCTCCAGATCAAAATCACCGATGTAAGCTAGATACACCTCACAACCCTTACAAACCAACTTCTCGGCCCGTATTGCAGAAATAACACTTGACAAATAATTTCGACGCTCCCCAATTACTACTACCTCATTACCCTCCACAGTTTTCGGTACCACTCGCTTAGCAGCACAATGCAAATTCACTTGGTGTTTAACCAGCCAGTCCATACCAGTATTAAGTCAAATTCTCCAAAAGGGAGTTCCATTGAATCCGCCAAAAATATAGTTCCTTGAACCACCGAAGGTACATCCCTGAACAATTTATTTACTCTCATTGACTGCCCTAGTAGACTCAACGAAGTAACCTCACTTGTGGTACTTTCAACCATTAAACCCAAGGTCTCAGATATAGTACATGCTATATAGGAATGTAAAACACCCCAAACCCGGCCCAGACGTTATGGCTGAATCTGGTGTGTCACATTGAAGTGTTTTTTGAAAATCGTGTTTCCGTTGAAACCCTTCTTACTATTTAAAACTTTTTGCCATTTACAAACCCCAGATTTCGTTTGCTTATTTTTAAAACATGGTTTATTAAAAGACAATCTCTTGTAAAACATTATTACCCTTAAAACCTTATTTGTTGGGGAAGTTTAATTTAAAACAGTTGCGGAAACGTGATATTTTGAAAATCAGTTGTTGTTTTGGAAAAACCGTGTTCAACTTTTAGCAATTATAAAACAAGAAATAAAATTCAAAAATTTAAAATCTAGAAATTATAAAGGCCTTATCACAACCCAAAAATAATAAATAACGTAAATAAAATCCAAAGCAAATTTAAGTGTGTGGCTAGCTCCAAGTCCCTCGCAGCACCGAACCAACTATGTTTGGGGATTACTCGCACAGTTAAAGTAGTTGGGTGAGTTTACGAAAACTCAGTGTGCACCCTAGTTCAGAACAGTGATCAACTAGAACAATCTAGGCCTGGACCCATTGCAGATGCAGTGTCCAACTCAGCCAAACCCATAACAGAACAAATGCAGTGTAGGCTTTAGCCCTAATCAAAACAAAATCAGAATAATCAAGCATGCAAAAACCCTATCCATCCAACCTCTACACACCAGTTCCGTCTAACCCTACACATCATGTGGGGATATAATATCGACCCACCCATCCCTACACAACATATAATAGTACCGATGTGGCACTAAATAGAATTTGTAGCAGAGCTGCTAGAACAGTAGGCTAATAGCCATTAGAGATATGCAGCAGTGGTGCCAGAACAGGATACTTCCTCCAATCACATAACCCAACCCCATGTTATGCAACATACATCAGTGGCATGCTATTAAATTTTATCATGCATGTAAACAGAACAAATAAACATATACAAATCATCGCATGGCATACATAGTCATCTATATATCCTATAGGGTCAAAACAAATAATTTTACCAGTTTGGGCCTAAGTACTTTTAGCCCCATCACTAAGCCCACGATCGTCTAGCGACACAGCAACTGAAAATACTACAGAAATTGTTCAATTGGACAAAGCCCACTAAGGAGGCCTATGTAGGCCCACATGACCGTGTGGCCCACCAAGCCTAAAATTGGCCTCAGCCATGTGTACGTCTCAGCTAGAATAGTAATACCCTCTTAACGGTAAGTTTTACATGTGCGGGCCCATGGGCCCATTGGGCCTATATAGCCCTTTCTGGCCCAAGCCCATGAAATCGCTCATGGTGGTTGTCCCTCGACGTAGGCCCTTGTGATATCCTGAATTAGGGCCTAATCAGAATAGTGGTTTTGGAACCACAAATTTGAGATAGAAATAATTATTTTATGATTATTTCAAGGTTTATGATCTGATTGCATGATTGTGTGAAAAATTCGTGAAGAAATTCTATGCGTAAAGTGCTTAATTTGAAGTTAGGGACTAAATTGAATAAGTTGTAAAACTTGCATTCTAGAAGTTTCTAGTATGAAATTGCTTTGAAATATTAATTAGGAGGTCTTAAATAGCAATTTGACCAATTTCAAAGTTTATGGACAAAAATTGGACATGGATGGAATTTTTGAAAGTTTAGTAAGCAAGGGTGTTTTGGTCATTTGGATATTAAATGAAATAAAATGGGAAAAATAACACAAAAATGATCATCTTCTCCGTAAGTTGCTGCTGAATTTTTCTCTCCACCATAGCTAGGGTTTCAACACTTTTAAGCCTTGATTGTAAGTGATTTTTATGCCCGTTTTTAACGTTCTTTACATTTTTTAAATCCTCGTAGCTTGGTTTACCTATTTCTACCAATATTTTGAGCTAGGATTTATATTTAAAATTTTACCCATGGATGATATGTAAGAATTTTGATGTTTTATGGTAGAATATGAAGTTTCAGATTGTGTTAAACAACTTTTGCTAAGTGATTTTTCGTAAAAACAAGTAAAATTACATAATCGGTAAAAATACCTAATATTCATAAGTACATGTTAGAGTGTGAATTTGAAGTTACTATAGAAGGGAAAAATGATCAGCATGTCATAAAACATAAGAAATTAGGATGAGGTTTAATTTACGAGCCTTGGGGTAAAAGTATAAATATGTGAAAGTTTAGGGTAAAATGGTAATTTTGCCAAAGTTCGTACTAGGGGCTGTTTTGATGAATGTGTGTATTAAATAAATTAAATTGGTATTATAGGTCAAGAGAAAAGAGATTCGAGTCGAGATCAGGAGAAAAATAAAGTTTACGAGGAATAGGCTCGACTATTCTCATTTTGTATCGAGGTAAGTTCATATGTAAATATTGTAATATAACCATTATTTTAAATCATTTAATGCTATTTATATGATATTATGATTGTTATCATGCAATTCTATGCTTTGTGGTCATTGTTGCACAATATGCAAAAATTTTATGAATTATGTGAAAAATGTGAAAGACTACCGAAGTATCGTCATTGGTATTACAAGGAGAATGGTAAAGGAGTACGAACGAGGAAGGTCCCATTGAACCTTAGGAATAGATTCGGATATTTGGGCATCACAACTCGTTGAGTTGAGTCTGAGTTCACTTATGGATGCGAACATCCGAACTCGTTGAGTTGAGTCCGAGTTCACTTATGGATGCGAATGTCCAAGCTCGTTGAGTTGAGTTTGAGTTCATGAGATATAACTAGGCATCCGAGCTCATTGAGTTGAGTCCGAGTTCGCTTATGGGCAGGTTACATGGTAGCTTGGCTACATATGTGGCACTTATGTGCAAACTTTCCATGTATCCGAGTTATATTCCGATGTGTTCAATGCGTAAAATTCTAGTGAAATGGAAGAATACTCAAGATGCAAGAAACGTATTGGTAAGTGTTGTGGAATGGGCACTTTGGAAAGGTATCTACTAAGACGATGAATGATGAATAGAAATGTGATATATGTTTTGGTGATATTATGCTAATGTTGGTTGGTATAATTACTTTGTTAAGTTATTTGTTATTTGCGTGTGAACTTACTAAGCATTTATGCTTACTCCCTCTCTTCCATTCCTTGTAGTTTTGACAAGCTAGTTTGGAGATCAGGACAATCGGAGGCACGCTCACACTATCAACGGACCATCTTGGTATGGTGGCTTGCATATTTTGGGAATATGGCATGTATAGCATTATAATCCTTTTGTGTATATAATCTTATGATATAGCTCATGAATGGCATGGAAATATTTGAGAATGATTAGCTATTGGAGTGGCTAATTGAAATTATATTTGATAACACGTATGCTTTATGTGCTAACTAATCTATGGAAATCCATAAAATGGTGAAATTTGCTATAAAATAGAATCATACAACAGCAGTGACATGAGTTTGAAAAATCACTAAAACTAGTATAGATTGAATTAGATGATGAATAAAATATATAATTGAATCCTAATGAACCTATTTTCAGATGGAAGAAACGAAACAGGTAAATGAGTTATATTTTATGAGATATTTAAGTTTTGGTGAATAGGATCAGAGCAATCTCTGAATCCCTTATTCTGACTTTAAAAATTCACAATAAATTGTAAAAAAAACAATTAGGAGTTTTACCTTACATGTATGAAATCCTTATTGAGTCTAGTTTTATGAGAAACAAATTTCATAGTAATTGAAACTCTGTACAGGGAGTTATCTGATTCGTAATACACTAGGGTCAGAGTAGCCAAACTCTAAAATAGGGGAAACTTTAACTAATAAACTATACTAATTAGCCTGACCAAAAATTCTAGAAAACAATTAGTAAGTAGATATATGAGTCTAGTTTCAAGAATCAGTTATAGAATCGGATTTCGAGTTTCGCAACTCGAGATATGGATTTTTTAGCAACTGTGATGCAGTTAGCCAGCTTGTCTGGAAATTCTAAAATAAATTGTTTGAGCTGTTTAATTAATGAATTAAGTCCGTTAACACCTCGTGCTCGACTCAGGCGACGGCCTCGGGTACAGAAGTGTTACATTTGGTGGTATCAGAGCTATGGTTTAGTCGATTCTCAAACTAACCTAGCATGTGTAAGAGTCTAGCTATACATGCCACGGATCCGTGATAGTGTGATGCCTCCGACGCGTATGAGCACCGTCTTGTTTAGACAGAGGTACTCTCCAACCGAGCTGTACTGAACATGTTCAATGTGATGCAAAGGTGTTTGAATAAAATTACAATTATGATAAGTCTCGATTCAGAAAAGTATGAATAAAAGTTTATGATATATATATGTGATAACATGTTAGATGAAAGTTCATGTTGTGATAAATATCCATACTTACTTAATACTCATATGATGTAGTGTACTTGGCTTACTTGATAAGATGAACGGGATAAAGAGAAATTCGTAGAGGTGTAAGTAAAGGTTCCTAATATCATGATATGAATGAAAATTTCATTGCCTTGATTGAACGTTGAATGTTGATGAATGTCAATGATATTTTTATGAGATAAATGATTATAATGAAATGAATTTATCTATGTTAAATTGTTTGGACTAAATTATATGATGATGCACGAAATGAAAGTTGCGATTGTGATGCAAATATCTATGTTTGTTTAGCCTTTATATGATGTCATGAGTATGATTTGTTTGAGTAAATGAATGGATAAGTCAAGCTATCCAGAAAACATAGGATGCATGCACAAGTATACTTGTCTAAATGGGATAACTAGGAAATTTGTGTAAACCAACATGAATGATGCATTGCCTGAATGAATGATATAATTTTGATGATGGTGTTATGATGATGGAAATTGTGTCATATGTATATGTATAAGAAAGTCCAGTCAGAGGCCCTACAACCCCTCTCCCTTACCGAATGGTGCTTATAATGGAATTTCATGAGATTTGTACTGAATAAGTTTTCGGTTGAGAAACCAAAGAGTTTAGTGATAGAATAATCATAAACATGATTAGAGACTGAGAATGAGTTGGTAAATAAAGTTAGAGCTAGAAAAGTTGAAAATTGGGAAAGTTGGTAAAATGGCCGTTTTAATATCAAGGTAAGTTCATATGTATAATAAGCATTAATTTATGCATGTTTCAATGTAAAATTTATATATTTACTATGATCTCCGAGGTGTTGAAAGTATGTAAGTTGGTATGATAATAATACAACAATAATGCTGTAATTTATATTTGAAAGTTAAATTTAGTGAATTAATTGAATTATGTTAAATTAAATGATTATGGTGCCAAGTTTATGAATTGATTTAAAAATATGTCTATGGTACATGAAGTGCATTGAATTATCATACATAAATGTGATTTCTATGATTATGGATATCATGGGAAATTGTAAGTTCATATGATTTTTAATAAGACAATGTGTAATTTAATGTTATTGCGTTGATATTAAATGAGATGTAACTTTATATGTAAGTAATACATCACTATTACTTGTATTATGATATTTTATAAAAATATTGGAAATATGTTTGTGGATAATTACTTGATTGGTGAAATTGTTGGAAAAGAGAGAGAAATCCCGGTTGAACCTTCGGAAAGATTGGATGATACAGATGGTATGTAGCTAGGTCACATGTATAGTGCTGAGTGGACATCATGTGTACAAGAGAGCTACAAGACATTATGATGTAGCTAGGTCGCATGGGTGATACTATGTGTACACCATGTAGACAAGAGAGCTACGGGATATATGTAGCTAGGTCGCATATGTGGTTCCAAGTGAAGGACACCATGTAGACAAGAGAGCTACGAGATAAACTGGCTAGGTCACATGGGTGGTACTAAGTGTTCACCATGTGTACAAGAGAGCCGAACTATATGATGGGTGGAGCTATGTGCTGAAACTACCAAGTATCGAGGATTGATCCGAAGTGTTCAACGGGAGACTCTCTATGTATTGCTTTGTGAGTTTTGTGATGAATAAGTGCAGGAACTTGGTTATGTGAATGATGTGTACATTAAGTGAACGGGATGTGGTAAGGTTATAAACAAGTAAGTTATACGTGAGGATGATTTTATGGTGACCTTGTGATCATGGGCCTATACTTGTGATGTATGAAATGTGATGAAAATGATTTGTGATATGTATGTTAAAATGAGGTTAATACAAAGAAAGTGTGAAAGAGTGAATTAGCAATAAAACTGTTTTGGACAGTAGCAGTGACGTGATTTTTAAAAATCACCAAAAATAGTATAAACTGAATAAGAGACTGTATGAGATATCAAATTAAATATTAATGAGTCTATTTTCATATAAAAGAAACATAGCAAGCAAAGGAGTTCTATATTTTGAGATATTTATGTTTTTGTGAGACTGATTCAGAATGAATACGTGATCCCCTGTTCTGACTTTGGAAAATCACAAAAATTTGGACAAAAATAATTAGAGGCTCAAAATTATATTTTTAAAATCCATAATGAGTCTATTTTCAAGATAAATTAACAAGAACATTATCCGAGTTTTTTACTGTGAGATAATTATTTTTTAGTGAAGAGAGGTCAGAACTGTGAGAAAGTGGAATAGGGGAAATTTTAATGAATAAACTGTACTAATTGGCTAAACAAAAAATTATGAAAATTTTATGGTGGAAAGATATGTGAGTCTAGTTTCAGAAGAAATTTACAGATCTTAATTTGGAGCTCTGTAGCTCGAATTATAAATAATTAAGTGACTATGACTCGTGTGGATAGTTTGATGTGAACATTTATTAGTAAATTGTGAAATTGTACTTACAAGAATGCTATATACATTAAGGATATGGAATGGAGAGGAGGAGGAGAAAAATAAATATATGTGGAATACATGGAAACTATGGTATATGAAATATTGATATAATGAAATAAATGATATGTGTTTATAAGAAAACAAAAAGAGAATGTTATGTATCATGACATGTATATATATATATGACTAGTCTCAATGTAATGCTTGTTGGGTATGGAGTTGAATTGAAATGTTTCAGGCAAACATGTTATTCTGCGCATCTGAATCGTGGTATTTTATAAAGATATGATCTAGCTTTAGATATGAATGCTTGATGATTAAGCTGAAGATATTTGGTAAGATGATAATCTTGGTATAAATGTATAAGTGGTACTATAATAAACAAGGTAAAATGAGTATGAGAGACACATGTATGATGACATACAAATGCTATGTTTGTGGTTTAATTGAGGATGTTTAATCATTAAATGAATACCATGTTATATGCTTTTGATTTTGTATAAGTGTGTAAGAGATCAAGGTTGACCAAAGCTTGGAAAATAGCCTAGGTATATTCCACACAGGCAGAGACACGACCATGTGTCTCAGCCGTGTATGGAACACGACTTTGGGACACGGGTGTGTGGAGCCTTAAAGCATGAAATTTCCAAGATTTTCGTAAGTTCTCGGTTTAGTCCCAAACTCTTTCTAAAGTATGTTTTGGGCTCCGTAGACTCAAATAAGGGACTATGTGTAAGAGAATGAACGCTTTGAAATATGAATAAAATTTTATGGCTCGTATTTTAGTTTAATGTTTGTATGTTTGTCTGGTAACGCCTCGTACCTTAGCCCGGCCTCAGATACGGGTAAAGGGTGTTACAGTAATGACGTGTACTGTAATTTGATTTAGATGATATTGGATTATGATTTATCGATGATGAAAATCTGTATGATTATTTTGGAACAGTGCAGGTCCCCTTGATTGTTGGATTTATTAGAATTCTAGTCTCCATTAACCAAATTGAGATCTGGGTTTTATGACAAGATGACAAGGGAAACTGAGAAGGGTTAAAAATTTAAGAACAATTTAGAGATGAGTCCGTAGGCTTTCAGAATATATGAGAAATTAAAGAGATATATTGGAGGCACCGCCTGAGTGAAAGTTCTTTGGCACCGAATATGAAATTGAGGAATCTAAATGAAGACCACTTTTCCGGTAAGATTTTCGAGGACGAAAATCCCTAAAGGGTGGAGAGTTGTGATATCCCGAATTAGGGCCTAATCTAGTGGTTTTGGGACCACAAATTCGAGATAGAAATAATTATTTTATGATTATTTTAAGGTTTATGATATGATTGCATGATTGTGTGAAAATTTCGTGAAGAAATTCTATGCATAAAGTGCTTAATTTGAAGTTAGGGACTAAATTGAATAAGTTGTAAAACTTGCATTCTAGAAGTTTCTAGTATGAAATTGCTTTGAAATATTAATTAGGAGGTCTTAAATAGCAATTTGACCAATTTCTAAGTTTATGGACAAAAATTGGACACGGATGGAATTTTTCAAAGTTTAGTAAGAAAGGGCATTTTGGTCATTTGGATATTAAATGAAATAAAATGGGAAAAATAACACAAAAATGATCATCTTCTCCATAAGTTGCTGCTGAATTTTTCTCTCCACCATAGCTAGGGTTTCAACACTTTTAAGCCTTGATTGTAAGTGATTTTTATGCCCGTTTTTAACGTTCTTTACATTTTTAAAATCCTCGTAGCTCGGTTTACTTATTTCTACCAATATTTTGAGCTAGGATTTATATTTAAAATTTTACCCATGGATGATATGTATGAATTTTGATGTTTTATGGTACAATATGAAGTTTGAGATTGTGTTAAACAACTTTTGCTAAGTGATTTTTCGTAAAAACGAGTAAAATGACATAATCGGTAAAAATAC
The DNA here is from genome assembly GCF_007990345.1 of Gossypium hirsutum. Taxonomy (NCBI): domain Eukaryota; kingdom Viridiplantae; phylum Streptophyta; class Magnoliopsida; order Malvales; family Malvaceae; genus Gossypium; species Gossypium hirsutum. The sequence continues at coordinate 75,426,300 of NC_053429.1, read as the reverse complement.
CTAATATTCATAAGTACATGTTAGAGTGTGAATTTGATGTTGCTATAGAAGGGAAAAATGATCAGCATGTCATAAAACATAAGAAAATATGATGAGGTTTAATTTACGAGCCTTGGGGCAAAAGTGTAAATATGTGAAAGTTTAGGGGAAAAATGGTAATTTTGCCAAAGTTCATACTGGGGGTTATTTTGATGAATGTGTGTATTAAATAAATTAATTTGGTATTATATATCAAGAGAAAAGAGATTCGAGTCGAGACCGGGGGAAAAATAAAGTTTACGAGGAATAGGCTCGACTATTCTCATTTTGTATCGAGGTAAGTTCATATGTAAATATTGTAATATAACCGTTATTTTAAATCATTTAATGCTATGTATACGATATTATGATTGTTATCATGCAATTCTATGCTTTGTGGTCATTGTTGCACAACATGCAAAAATTTTATGAATTATGTGAAAAATGTGAAAGACTACCGAAGTATCGTCATTGGTATTCCAAGGAGAATGGTAAAGGAGTACGGACGAGGAAAGTCCCGTTGAACCTTAGGAATAGATTTGGATATTTGGGCATCCAAACTCGTTGAGTTGAGTCCGAGTTCCCTTATGGATGCGAACATCCGAACTCCTTGAGTTGAGTTCGAGTTCACTTATGGATGCGAATGTCCGAGCTCGTTGAGTTGAGTCCGAGTTCACTTACGGATGCGAACGCCTGAGCTCGTTGAGTTGAGTCTGAGTTCTCTTATGGGCGGGTTACATGGTAGCTTGGCTACATATGTGGCATTTATGTGCAAACTTTCCATGTATCCGAGTTATATTTCGATGTGTTCAATGGGTAAAATTCTAGTGAAATGGAAGAATACTCAAGATGCAAGAAACATATTGGTAAGTGTTATGGAATGGGCACTTTGGACAGGTATGTACTTAACCCTCGGGTTGAGACTTGATACGACAACAATAATGTAGTAAGACGATGAATGATGAATAGAAATGTGATATATGTTTTGGTGATATTATGCTAATGTTGGTTGGTATAATTACTTTGTTAAATTATTTGTTATTTGCATGTGAACTTACTAAGCATTTATGCTTACTCCCTCTCTTCCATTCCTTGTAGTTTTGACAAGCCGGCTTGGAGATCAGGACAGTCGGAGGCACACTCACACTATCAACGGACCATCTTGGTATAGTGGCTTGCATATTTTGGGAATATGGCATGTATAGCATTATAATCCTTTTGTGTATATAGTCTTATGATATAGCTCATGAATGGCATGGAAATGTTTGAGAATGGTTAGCTATTGGAGTGGCTAATCGAAATTATATTTGATAACACGTATGCTTTATGTGCTAACTAATTTATGGAAATCCATAAAATGGTGAAATTGGCTATAAAATAGAATCACACAGCAGCAGTGATTTGAGTTTGAAAAATCACTAAACATAATATAGATAGAATTAGATGATGACTAAAATAGGTAATTGAAGCTTAATGAACCTATTTTCATATGGAATAAACGAAACTGGTAAATGAGTTATATTTTATGAGATATTTAAGTTTTGGTGGAACAGGGTCAGAGCGATCTCTGAATCCACTATTCTAACTTTAAAAATTCACCATAAATTGTAACAAACAATTAGGAGTTGTAACTTTCATGTATGAAATCCTTATTGAGTCTAGTTTTATGAGAAACAAATTTCATAGTAATTGAAACTCTTTACAGGGAGATATCTGATTCGTAATACACTGGGGTCAGAGTAGCCAAACCCTAAAACAGGGGAAACTTTAACTAATAAACTGTACTAATTGGCCTGACCAAAAATTCTAGAAAAACATTAGTAAGTAGATATATGAGTCTAGTTTCAGGAATAATTTATAGAATTGGATTTTGGGTTTTACGGAATTGGATTTCGGGTTATGTAACTCGAGATATGGATTTTTTAGCGACTGTGATGCAGTTAGCCAGCTTGTCTGGAAATTCTAAAGTAAATTGTTTGAGCTATTTAATTAATGAATTAAGTCCGTTAACACCTTGTGCTCGACTCATGCGACGGTCTCGGGTATGGGGGCATTACACACCCACTCCGTGAGCTCGGATAATCACATGGGCGTTTGCATGCCCATGAGGCCAAAAACCCGATTTTCGACTTTTTGGCATTTTGGGATTTTGACTTTTTGCCTTTCTATGGTTTGAGTGGTGTGTGTACACACCTTGATACGAAGTGTGCAATGAATCCCCAGCACCAAACCTTAATCGATCGCACCTTGTCAAGCCCTCTCTAATTGTTAGCAAAAGTTAAACCCCTAGACGAATTCAGAATATTCGGCCCCAACCAAAAAAGGCAAGAATGCTCACCTTGGTCAAGAATTGAAAGTAGAGATTCGATTACTTCAAGCAGCTTGTCCCTTTATCAAAGCCAGAGAAAACACTTAATATCAAACAAAAAAGAGGAGAAGAAACTGCAAATTTTTGAAGAAAATAGTAGCTGACAAAGAAGAGCACGGTATTTGGCTATGAGAAGTTTAATGGAGAAAAATAAAAAGAAGAGGGTGTCTTGCCCACGTAGAGAAATAAAGTAGAAATCAAGGTCACTGTTTAAAAGAGAAAAGAAGAACACAATTGGCATAAGCAAGAAGAAAAAGAAGAGAGGTGAAATTGACCAAACAAAAAAGAAGAAAACCAAAAACCCGATAGGTCACTTTCAAAATAAATTCGGCACACAGAGAATGGAGAGAAAGAAAATGCCTTAATAGAAATTGAAAGGAAGAAAACAAAGACTTGAGAGGTAAAAATTTCGGCTCCCACCAATGCAAACTAGGCAAAAACCAAAAGGCAGACAAAATATTCACCAAAGCCGAAAAGTGAACCCAAATTTCCCCCTTGCCGAAATTCTATGCACAACAAGAGTCGCATTTCGATTCCATCCTCCCAACTACTCAAATATCCTTGATAAATACTCATCAATATCCCATGCCAACGCTCGAACCCTGGACCTCATTGCCATCCTTTTGACGCCACCTTGCCACTACACCACATGGCTCTTTGTGTCACAATTTAGCCTCAATTAATTAAAAGTCTTCACACCAAGAGTTAGGGTTCCTTTAAGGCTAAAAGCCAAAATTTTTCCTATAACAAAACTTGAACCCTGGACTTTCTAGAGACCCCCAAACATTCTAAAATCACAAACCCCACAGTTCTAACATGCATATGATCCGTTTCCATGTTCCTAAAAATTTTAACGCTCCTACGCCCAAGGCCCAATTCTTCTAGGCCCAAAATTTAGGGCGTTACAGCTCTACCCCCTTAAAGAAATTTCGTCCTCGAAATTTCCAACTATCTAATAGTTGCATGACCCAGATTACAGCATTACGCTCTTGCTGCACACTCTACCTCTAACTATAAAATAAGTAAATCAAACACTATGAGTATAACACGTACCAGTATTCGCATCTGGAGTGTCTCCATCCTCTCGGCGGCGTGCTGCATAGACCAAAATTGGCTGCTTCCCCTCCTCATAACCAGTACCTCTGCCTAGTGCTCCTTGACCACGGCCCATACCGTTTCCACCTCTGGCCTGACCATGTCCTCTCAATAGCTACTGACCACCCCTCGGTGGCTGCAGATTACCTACTCCAGTCGCTTGCGTCTGAACAAATCTCTGTGGACAGTCCTTGATACGGAGCTCCATTGATCCACACCTCAAGTAGGCTCCAATGTTTTTCCAGCATTCCCCGGGATGACTCCTCCTACACTCAGCACAAGGTTGCACACTGGCAGCAGCAACAGGTGGCCCAGCTCTGATTGGCACATCAACTCTGGCCCTCTTTCTAGGCCTCTGATCGAAACTGACGGGCTCTGCATCTCTTCTATTTTTCCCTTTATCCTTCTCACGATTCTGGCGCTCTACACGCTTTCCCTCCTTCGTAATCTTAGCTTTCTCAACTAACGCAATGAATTCTCACTCTCTCTGTGGAGCTATCAACACTCGAAGACTATTTCTAAGGTCATCCTCAAATCGAACACAGCACTCGTATTCCATTGCTACTATCCCTCGGGCATACCGGCTAAGTCGCAAAAAATTTACCTTGTACTCAGCCACCGATCTGTCTCCTTAGACTAGGTTAAAAAATTCCTTTCTACGAGTGTCGACGTAGCTGGTGCCCACGTATTTCCCTTAAAATGCGGACATCAAGAATTCCCAGTTAAACGGTTTGACGGCGTACCCTTTTTACCGTAAGTCACCACTGGTAGGCTTCATCTCTCAGCAGGGACACAAGACCCTTCAACTTTTGTTCTAGCATGCAGTCAAGATCGTCCATAATTCTTTCGGTAGCCTCCAACCAGTATACTGCCCCACTAAGGGCCACCCAGAAACTCCCCTAAAAATCTCTACTCCGAAGTCATTCCGTAACTGACCCATGGCCTCCAGTAACGGTATTAGGCCCAGACCCAGCAACTCTTTCCAAAATATGAAGCATCACCTGAGACAGTGCGTCATCCCTAGCAGCTCGGTCAAGCGGCCCTATCTTAGCCATCGGTAAAGTTGGTGCTCCTCTCGCCTCGACATTGGGCATGTAGGTTGACGGCGAAGACCAGCCCTAGCACTTCCACGTCCTCTACCGCGGCCTCTTGTACCCCTTCTAGTACTCATTATCACTTCGCGTAAAGTTTGTATTAGAAATTTTATGTAATTTAGCTTATAATTCCAATAATTAAGCAAATATTTTATGAAAGTAGCAGTTATGAGTTGTTTACGCAGTTGTAAGCAAAATTTCGAAGTTTATGGACAAAAATTGGACATGGATGGAATTTTTGAAAGTTTAGTAAGCAAGGGTGTTTTGGTCATTTGGATATTAAATGAAATAAAATGGGAAAAATAACACAAAAATGATCATCTTCTCCGTAAGTTGCTGCTGAATTTTTCTCTCCACCATAGCTAGGGTTTCAACACTTTTAAGCCTTGATTGTAAGTGATTTTTATGCCCGTTTTTAACGTTCTTTACATTTTTTAAATGCTCGTAGCTTGGTTTACCTATTTCTACCAATATTTTGAGCTAGGATTTATATTTAAAATTTTACCCATGGATGATATGTAAGAATTTTGATGTTTTATGGTAGAATATGAAGTTTCAGATTGTGTTAAACAACTTTTGCTAAGTGATTTTTCGTAAAAACAAGTAAAATTACATAATCGGTAAAAATACCTAATATTCATAAGTACATGTTAGAGTGTGAATTTGATGTTACTATAGAAGGGAAAAATGATCAGCATGTCATAAAACATAAGAAATTAGGATGAGGTTTAATTTACGAGCCTTGGGGTAAAAGTATAAATATGTGAAAGTTTAGGGGAAAAATGGTAATTTTGCCAAAGTTCGTACTAGGGGCTGTTTTGATGAATGTGTGTATTAAATAAATTAAATTGGTATTATAGGTCAAGAGAAAAGAGATTCGAGTCGAGATCAGGAGAAAAATAAAGTTTACGAGGAATAGGCTCGACTATTCTCATTTTGTATCGAGGTAAGTTCATATGTAAATATTGTAATATAACCATTATTTTAAATCATTTAATGCTATTTATATGATATTATGATTGTTATCATGCAATTCTATGCTTTGTGGTCATTGTTGCACAATATGCAAAAATTTTATGAATTATGTGAAAAATGTGAAAGACTACCGAAGTATCGTCATTGGTATTACAAGGAGAATGGTAAAGGAGTACGAACGAGGAAGGTCCCATTGAACCTTAGGAATAGATTCGGATATTTGGGCATCACAACTCGTTGAGTTGAGTCTGAGTTCACTTATGGATGCGAACATCCGAACTCGTTGAGTTGAGTCCGAGTTCACTTATGGATGCGAATGTCCAAGCTCGTTGAGTTGAGTTTGAGTTCATGAGATATAACTAGGCATCCGAGCTCATTGAGTTGAGTCCGAGTTCGCTTATGGGCAGGTTACATGGTAGCTTGGCTACATATGTGGCACTTATGTGCAAACTTTCCATGTATCCGAGTTATATTCCGATGTGTTCAATGCGTAAAATTCTAGTGAAATGGAAGAATACTCAAGATGCAAGAAACGTATTGGTAAGTGTTGTGGAATGGGCACTTTGGAAAGGTATCTACTAAGACGATGAATGATGAATAGAAATGTGATATATGTTTTGGTGATATTATGCTAATGTTGGTTGGTATAATTACTTTGTTAAGTTATTTGTTATTTGCGTGTGAACTTACTAAGCATTTATGCTTACTCCCTCTCTTCCATTCCTTGTAGTTTTGACAAGCCAGTTTGGAGATCAGGACAATCGGAGGCACGCTCACACTATCAACGGACCATCTTGGTATGGTGGCTTGCATATTTTGGGAATATGGCATGTATAGCATTATAATCCTTTTGTGTATATAATCTTATGATATAGCTCATGAATGGCATGGAAATATTTGAGAATGATTAGCTATTGGAGTGGCTAATTGAAATTATATTTGATAACACGTATGCTTTATGTGCTAACTAATCTATGGAAATCCATAAAATGGTGAAATTTGCTATAAAATAGAATCATACAACAGCAGTGACATGAGTTTGAAAAATCACTAAAACTAGTATAGATAGAATTAGATGATGAATAAAATATATAATTGAATCCTAATGAACCTATTTTCAGATGGAAGAAACGAAACAGGTAAATGAGTTATATTTTATGAGATATTTAAGTTTTGGTGAATAGGATCAGAGCAATCTCTGAATCCCTTATTCTGACTTTAAAAATTCACAATAAATTGTAAAAAAAACAATTAGGAGTTTTACCTTACATGTATGAAATCCTTATTGAGTCTAGTTTTATGAGAAACAAATTTCATAGTAATTGAAACTCTGTACAGGGAGTTATCTGATTCGTAATACACTAGGGTCAGAGTAGCCAAACTCTAAAATAGGGGAAACTTTAACTAATAAACTATACTAATTAGCCTGACCAAAAATTCTAGAAAACAATTAGTAAGTAGATATATGAGTCTAGTTTCAAGAATCAGTTATAGAATCGGATTTCGAGTTTCGCAACTCGAGATATGGATTTTTTAGCAACTGTGATGCAGTTAGCCAGCTTGTCTGGAAATTCTAAAATAAATTGTTTGAGCTGTTTAATTAATGAATTAAGTCCGTTAACACCTCGTGCTCGACTCAGGCGACGGCCTCGGGTACAGAAGTGTTACATTTGGTGGTATCAGAGCTATGGTTTAGTCGATTCTCAAACTAACCTAGCATGTGTAAGAGTCTAGCTATACATGCCACGGATCCGTGATAGTGTGATGCCTCCGACGCGTATGAGCACCGTCTTGTTTAGACAGAGGTACTCTCCAACCGAGCTGTACTGAACATGTTCAATGTGATGCAAAGGTGTTTGAATAAAATTACAATTATGATAAGTCTCGATTCAGAAAAGTATGAATAAAAGTTTATGATATATATATGTGATAACATGTTAGATGAAAGTTCATGTTGTGATAAATATCCATACTTACTTAATACTCATATGATGTAGTGTACTTGGCTTACTTGATAAGATGAACGGGATAAAGAGAAATTCGTAGAGGTGTAAGTAAAGGTTCCTAATATCATGATATGAATGAAAATTTCATTGCCTTGATTGAACGTTGAATGTTGATGAATGTCAATGATATTTTTATGAGATAAATGATTATAATGAAATGAATTTATCTATGTTAAATTGTTTGGACTAAATTATATGATGATGCACGAAATGAAAGTTGCGATTGTGATGCAAATATCTATGTTTGTTTAGCCTTTATATGATGTCATGAGTATGATTTGTTTGAGTAAATGAATGGATAAGTCAAGCTATCCAGAAAACATAGGATGCATGCACAAGTATACTTGTCTAAATGGGATAACTAGGAAATTTGTGTAAACCAACATGAATGATGCATTGCCTGAATGAATGATATAATTTTGATGATGGTGTTATGATGATGGAAATTGTGTCATATGTATATGTATAAGAAAGTCCAGTCAGAGGCCCTACAACCCCTCCCCCTTACCGAATGGTGCTTATAATGGAATTTCATGAGATTTGTACTGAATAAGTTTTCGGTTGAGAAACCAAAGAGTTTAGTGATAGAATAATCATAAACATGATTAGAGACTGAGAATGAGTTGGTAAATAAAGTTAGAGCTAGAAAAGTTGAAAATTGGGAAAGTTGGTAAAATGGCCGTTTTAATATCAAGGTAAGTTCATATGTATAATAAGCATTAATTTATGCATGTTTCAATGTAAAATTTATATATTTACTATGATCTCCGAGGTGTTGAAAGTATGTAAGTTGGTATGATAATAATACAACAATAATGCTGTAATTTATATTTGAAAGTTAAATTTAGTGAATTAATTGAATTATGTTAAATTAAATGATTATGGTGCCAAGTTTATGAATTGATTTAAAAATATGTCTATGGTACATGAAGTGCATTGAATTATCATACATAAATGTGATTTCTATGATTATGGATATCATGGGAAATTGTAAGTTCATATGATTTTTAATAAGACAATGTGTAATTTAATGTTATTGCGTTGATATTAAATGAGATGTAACTTTATATGTAAGTAATACATCACTATTACTTGTATTATGATATTTTATAAAAATATTGGAAATATGTTTGTGGATAATTACTTGATTGGTGAAATTGTTGGAAAAGAGAGAGAAATCCCGGTTGAACCTTCGGAAAGATTGGATGATACAGATGGTATGTAGCTAGGTCACATGTATAGTGCTGAGTGCACATCATGTGTACAAGAGAGCTACAAGACATTATGATGTAGCTAGGTCGCATGGGTGATACTATGTGTACATCATGTAGACAAGAGAGCTACGGGATATATGTAGCTAGGTCGCATACGTGGTTCCAAGTGAAGGACACCATGTAGACAAGAGAGCTACGAGATAAACTGGCTAGGTCACATGGGTGGTACTAAGTGTTCACCATGTGTACAAGAGAGCCGAACTATATGATGGGTGGAGCTATGTGCTGAAACTACCAAGTATCGAGGATTGATCCGAAGTGTTCAACGGGAGACTCTCTATGTATTGCTTTGTGAGTTTTGTGATGAATAAGTGCAGGAACTTGGTTATGTGAATGATGTGTACATTAAGTGAACGGGATGTGGTAAGGTTATAAACAAGTAAGTTATACGTGAGGATGATTTTATGGTGACCTTGTGATCATGGGCCTATACTTGTGATGTATGAAATGTGATGAAAATGATTTGTGATATGTATGTTAAAATGAGGTTAATACAAAGAAAGTGTGAAAGAGTGAATTAGCAATAAAACTGTTTTGGACAGTAGCAGTGACGTGATTTTTAAAAATCACCAAAAATAGTATAAACTGAATAAGAGACTGTATGAGATATCAAATTAAATATTAATGAGTCTATTTTCATTTAAAAGAAACATAGCAAGCAAAGGAGTTCTATATTTTGAGATATTTATGTTTTTGTGAGACTGATTCAGAATGAATACGTGATCCCCTGTTCTGACTTTGGAAAATCACAAAAATTTGGACAAAAATAATTAGAGGCTCAAAATTATATTTTTAAAATCCATAATGAGTCTATTTTCAAGATAAATTAACAAGAACATTATCCAAGTTTTTTACTGTGAGATAATTATTTTTAGTGAAGAGAGGTCAGAACTGTGAGAAAGTGGAATAGGGGAAATTTTAATGAATAAACTGTACTAATTGGCTAAACAAAAATTATGAAAATTTTATGGTGGAAAGATATGTGAGTCTAGTTTCAGAAGAAATTTACAGATCTTAATTTGGAGCTCTGTAGCTCGAATTATAAATAATTAAGTGACTATGACTCGTGTGGATAGTTTGATGTGAACATTTATTAGTAAATTGTGAAATCGTACTTACAAGAATGCTATATACATTAAGGATGTGGAATGGAGAGGAGGAGGAGAAAAATAAATATATGTGGAATACATGGAAACTATGGTATATGAAATATTGATATAATGAAATAAATGATATGTGTTTATAAGAAAACAAAAAGAGAATGTTATGTATCATGACATGTATATATATATGACTAGTCTCAATGTAATGCTTGTTGGGTATGGAGTTGAATTGAAATGTTTCAGGCAAACATGTTATTCTGCGCATCTGAATCGTGGTATTTTATAAAGATATGATCTAGCTTTAGATATGAATGCTTGATGATTAAGCTGAAGATATTTGGTAAGATGATAATCTTGGTATAAATGTATAAGTGGTACTATAATAAACAAGGTAAAATGAGTATGAGAGACACATGTATGATGACATACAAATGCTATGTTTGTGGTTTAATTGAGGATGTTTAATCATTAAATGAATACCATGTTATATGCTTTTGATTTTGTATAAGTGTGTAAGAGATCAAGGTTGACCAAAGCTTGGAAAATAGCCTAGGTATATTCCACACAGGCAGAGACACGACCATGTGTCTCAGCCGTGTATGGAACACGACTTTGGGACACGGGTGTGTGGAGCCTTAAAGCATGAAATTTCCAAGATTTTCGTAAGTTCTCGGTTTAGTCCCAAACTCTTTCTAAAGTATGTTTTGGGCTCCGTAGACTCAAATAAGGGACTATGTGTAAGAGAATGAACGCTTTGAAATATGAATAAAATTTTATGGCTCGTATTTTAGTTTAATGTTTGTATGTTTGTCTGGTAACGCCTCGTACCTTAGCCCGGCCTCAGATACGGGTAAGGGGTGTTACAGTAATGACGTGTACTGTAATTTGATTTAGATGATATTGGATTATGATTTATCGATGATGAAAATCTGTATGATTATTTTGGAACAGTGCAGGTCCCCTTGATTGTTGGATTTATTAGAATTCTAGTCTCCATTAACCAAATTGAGATCTGGGTTTTATGTCAAGATGACAAGGGAAACTGAGAAGGGTTAAAAATTTAAGAACAATTTAGAGATGAGTCCGTAGGCTTTCAGAATATATGAGAAATTAAAGAGATATATTGGAGGCACCGCCTGAGTGAAAGTTCTTTGGCACCGAATATGAAATTGAGGAATCTAAATGAAGACCACTTTTCCGGTAAGATTTTCGAGGACGAAAATCCCTAAAGGGTGGAGAGTTGTGATATCCCGAATTAGGGCCTAATCTAGTGGTTTTGGGACCACAAATTCGAGATAGAAATAATTATTTTATGATTATTTTAAGGTTTATGATATGATTGCATGATTGTGTGAAAATTTCGTGAAGAAATTCTATGCATAAAGTGCTTAATTTGAAGTTAGGGACTAAATTGAATAAGTTGTAAAACTTGCATTCTAGAAGTTTCTAGTATGAAATTGCTTTGAAATATTAATTAGGAGGTCTTAAATAGCAATTTGACCAATTTCTAAGTTTATGGACAAAAATTGGACACGGATGGAATTTTTCAAAGTTTAGTAAGAAAGGGCATTTTGGTCATTTGGATATTAAATGAAATAAAATGGGAAAAATAACACAAAAATGATCATCTTCTCCATAAGTTGCTGCTGAATTTTTCTCTCCACCATAGCTAGGGTTTCAACACTTTTAAGCCTTGATTGTAAGTGATTTTTATGCCCGTTTTTAACGTTCTTTACATTTTTAAAATCCTCGTAGCTCGGTTTACTTATTTCTACCAATATTTTGAGCTAGGATTTATATTTAAAATTTTACCCATGGATGATATGTATGAATTTTGATGTTTTATGGTACAATATGAAGTTTGAGATTGTGTTAAACAACTTTTGCTAAGTGATTTTTCGTAAAAACGAGTAAAATGACATAATCGGTAAAAATACCTAATATTCATAAGTACATGTTAGAGTGTGAATTTGATGTTGCTATAGAAGGGAAAAATGATCAGCATGTCATAAAACATAAGAAAATATGATGAGGTTTAATTTACGAGCCTTGGGGCAAAAGTGTAAATATGTGAAAGTTTAGGGGAAAAATGGTAATTTTGCCAAAGTTCATACTGGGGGTTATTTTGATGAATGTGTGTATTAAATAAATTAATTTGGTATTATATATCAAGAGAAAAGAGATTCGAGTCGAGACCGGGGGAAAAATAAAGTTTACGAGGAATAGGCTCGACTATTCTCATTTTGTATCGAGGTAAGTTCATATGTAAATATTGTAATATAACCGTTATTTTAAATCATTTAATGCTATGTATACGATATTATGATTGTTATCATGCAATTCTATGCTTTGTGGTCATTGTTGCACAACATGCAAAAATTTTATGAATTATGTGAAAAATGTGAAAGACTACCGAAGTATCGTCATTGGTATTCCAAGGAGAATGGTAAAGGAGTACGGACGAGGAAAGTCCCGTTGAACCTTAGGAATAGATTTGGATATTTGGGCATCCAAACTCGTTGAGTTGAGTCCGAGTTCCCTTATGGATGCGAACATCCGAACTCCTTGAGTTGAGTCCGAGTTCACTTATGGATGCGAATGTCCGAGCTCGTTGAGTTGAGTCCGAGTTCACTTACGGATGCGAACGCCTGAGCTCGTTGAGTTGAGTCTGACTTCTCTTATGGGCGGGTTACATGGTAGCTTGGCTACATATGTGGCATTTATGTGCAAACTTTCCATGTATCCGAGTTATATTTCGATGTGTTCAACGGGTAAAATTCTAGTGAAATGGAAGAATACTCAAGATGCAAGAAACATATTGGTAAGTGTTATGGAATGGGCACTTTGGACAGGTATGTACTTAACCCTCGGGTTGAGACTTGATACGACAACAATAATGTAGTAAGACGATGAATGATGAATAGAAATGTGATATATGTTTTGGTGATATTATGCTAATGTTGGTTGGTATAATTACTTTGTTAAATTATTTGTTATTTGCATGTGAACTTACTAAGCATTTATGCTTACTCCCTCTCTTCCATTCCTTGTAGTTTTGACAAGCCGGCTTGGAGATCAGGACAGTCGGAGGCACACTCACACTATCAACGGACCATCTTGGTATAGTGGCTTGCATATTTTGGGAATATGGCATGTATAGCATTATAATCCTTTTGTGTATATAGTCTTATGATATAGCTCATGAATGGCATGGAAATGTTTGAGAATGGTTAGCTATTGGAGTGGCTAATCGAAATTATATTTGATAACACGTATGCTTTATGTGCTAACTAATTTATGGAAATCCATAAAATGGTGAAATTGGCTATAAAATAGAATCACACAGCAGCAGTGATTTGAGTTTGAAAAATCACTAAACATAATATAGATAGAATTAGATGATGACTAAAATAGGTAATTGAAGCTTAATGAACCTATTTTCATATGGAATAAACGAAACTGGTAAATGAGTTATATTTTATGAGATATTTAAGTTTTGGTGGAACAAGGTCAGAGCGATCTCTGAATCCACTATTCTAACTTTAAAAATTCACCATAAATTGTAACAAACAATTAGGAGTTGTAACTTTCATGTATGAAATCCTTATTGAGTCTAGTTTTATGAGAAACAAATTTCATAGTAATTGAAACTCTTTACAGGGAGATATCTGATTCGTAATACACTGGGGTCAGAGTAGCCAAACCCTAAAATAGGGGAAACTTTAACTAATAAACTGTACTAATTGGCCTGACCAAAAATTCTAGAAAAACATTAGTAAGTAGATATATGAGTCTAGTTTCAGGAATAATTTATAGAATTGGATTTTGGGTTTTACGGAATTGGATTTCGGTTATGTAACTCGAGATATGGATTTTTTAGCGACTGTGATGCAATTAGCCAGCTTGTCTGGAAATTCTAAAGTAAATTGTTTGAGCTATTTAATTAATGAATTAAGTCCGTTAACACCTTGTGCTCGACTCATGCGACGGTCTCGGTTATGGGGGCATTACACACCCACTCCGTGAGCTCGGATAATCACATGGGCGTTTGCATGCCCATGAGGCCAAAAACCCGATTTTCGACTTTTTGGCATTTTGGGATTTTGACTTTTTGCCTTTCTATGGTTTGAGTGGTGTGTGTACACACCTTGATACGAAGTGTGCAATGAATCCCCAGCACCAAACCTTAATCGATCGCACCTTGTCAAGCCCTCTCTAATTGTTAGCAAAAGTTAAACCCCTAGACGAATTCAGAATATTCGGCCCCAACCAAAAAAGGCAAGAACGCTCACCTTGGTCAAGAATTGAAAGTAGAGATTCGATTACTTCAAGCAGCTTGTCCCTTTATCAAAGCCAGAGAAAACACTTAATATCAAACAAAAAAGAGGAGAAGAAACTGCAAATTTTTGAAGAAAATAGTAGCTGACAAAGAAGAGCACGGTATTTGGCTATGAGAAGTTTAATGGAGAAAAATAAAAAGAAGAGGGTGTCTTGCCCACGTAGAGAAATAAAGTAGAAATCAAGGTCACTGTTTAAAAGAGAAAAGAAGAACACAATTGGCATAAGCAAGAAGAAAAAGAAGAGAGGTGAAATTGACCAAACAAAAAAGAAGAAAACCAAAAACCCGAGAGGTCACTTTCAAAATAAATTCGGCACACAGAGAATGGAGAGAAAGAAAATGCCTTAATAGAAATTGAAAGGAAGAAAACAAAGACTTGAGAGGTAAAAATTTCGGCTCCCACCAATGCAAACTAGGCAAAAACCAAAAAGGCAGACAAAATATTCACCAAAGCCGAAAAGTGAACCCAAATTTCCCCCTTGCCGAAATTCTATGCACAACAAGAGTCGCATTTCGATTCCATCCTCCCAACTACTCAAATATCCTTGATAAATACTCATCAATATCCCATGCCAACGCTCGAACCCTGGACCTCATTGCCATCCTTTTGACGCCACCTTGCCACTACACCACATGGCTCTTTGTGTCACAATTTAGCCTCAATTAATTAAAAGTCTTCACACCAAGAGTTAGGGTTCCTTTAAGGCTAAAAGCCAAAATTTTTCCTATAACAAAACTTGAACCCTGGACTTTCTAGAGACCCCCAAACATTCTAAAATCACTAACCCCACAGTTCTAACATGCATATGATCCGTTTCCATGTTCCTAAAAATTTTAACGCTCCTACGCCCAAGGCCCAATTCTTCTAGGCCCAAAATTTAGGGCGTTACAGCTCTACCCCCTTAAAGAAATTTCGTCCTCGAAATTTCCAACTATCTAATAGTTGCATGACCCAGATTACAGCATTACGCTCTTGCTGCACACTCTACCTCTAACTATAAAATAAGTAAATCAAACACTATGAGTATAACACGTACCAGTATTCGCATCTGGAGTGTCTCCATCCTCTCGGCGGCGTGCTGCATAGACCAAAATTGGCTGCTTCCCCTCCTCATAACCAGTACCTCTGCCTAGTGCTCCTTGACCACGGCCCATACCGTTTCCACCTCTGGCCTGACCATGTCCTCTCAATAGCTACTGACCACCCCTCGGTGGCTGCAGATTACCTACTCCAGTCGCTTGCGTCTGAACAAATCTCTGTGGACAGTCCCTGATACGGAGCTCCATTGATCCACACCTCAAGTAGGCTCCAATGTTTTTCCAGCATTCCCCGGGATGACTCCTCCTACACTCAGCACAAGGTTGCACACTGGCAGCAGCAACAGGTGGCCCAGCTCTGATTGGCACATCAACTCTGGCCCTCTTTCTAGGCCTCTGATCGAAACTGACGGGCTCTGCATCTCTTCTATTTTTCCCTTTATCCTTCTCACGATTCTGGCGCTCTACGCGCTTTCCCTCCTTCGTAATCTTAGCTTTCTCAACTAACGCAATGAATTCTCGCTCTCTCTGTGGAGCTATCAACACTCGAAGACTATTTCTAAGGTCATCCTCAAATCGAACACAGCACTCGTATTCCATTGCTACTATCCCTCGGGCATACCGGCTAAGTCGCAAAAAATTTACCTTGTACTCAGCCACCGATCTGTCTCCTTAGACTAGGTTAAAAAATTCCTTTCTACGAGTGTCGACGTAGCTGGTGCCCACGTATTTCCCTTAAAATGCGGACATCAAGAATTCCCAGTTAAACGGTTTGACGGCGTACCCTTTTTTACCGTAAGTCACCACTGGTAGGCTTCATCTCTCAGCAGGGACACAAGACCCTTCAACTTTTGTTCTGGCATGCAGTCAAGATCGTCCATAATTCTTTCGGTAGCCTCCAACCAGTATACTGCCCCACTAAGGGCCACCCAGAAACTCCCCTAAAAATCTCTACTCCGAAGTCATTCCGTAACTGACCCATGGCCTCTAGTAACGGTATTAGGCCCAGACCCAGCAACTCTTTCCAAAATATGAAGCATCACCTGAGACAGTGCGTCATCCCTAGCAGCTCGGTCAAGCGGCCCTATCTTAGCCATCGGTAAAGTTGGTGCTCCTCTCGCCTCGACATTGGGCATGTAGGTTGACGGCGAAGACCAGCCCTAGCACTTCCACGTCCTCTACCGCGGCCTCTTGTACCCCTTCTAGTACTCATTATCACTTCGCGTAAAGTTTGTATTAGAAATTTTATGTAATTTAGCTTATAATTCCAATAATTAAGCAAATATTTTATGAAAGTAGCAGTTATGAGTTGTTTACGCAGTTGTAGGCTCACTACAGTTTTAATCCCCTACAGGTTTCAGTTTTACTCTAGCTAAGAGTCTCAGTATAGTCTGTCATCTAAAGTAAGCCCAGTAACTATCTACAGTATATCATTTTAAAAAAGATCAATAAAACTCACTTGGTCCGACGGCGGAGACTCAGTGTGCCACACAGCATAATCTTTACTTCAAAAATACTTCAAAATTGTTTGCAAATACTTTTAAAATCTCAAAAGCTAGAAGCCCATTTCACAGCCTAAGTTTTGAACAAGGCTCTGATACCACTAAATGTAACACCTCAAACCTGGCCCAGACGTTATGGCTGAATCTGGCGCTTCACATTAAAGTGTTTTTCGAAAATCGTATTTTCGTTGGAACCCTTCTTACCATTTAAAACTTTTTTTCCATTTAAAAACCCCAGATTTCGTTTGCTTATTTTTAAACCATGGTTTATTAAAAGTCAATCTCTTGTAAAATGTTATTACCTTTAAAACCTTATTTGTTGAGGAAGCTTAATTTAAAATAGTTGCGGAAACGTGATATTTTGAAAATCAGCTGTTGTTTTGGAAAAACCTTGATCTACTTCTAGCAATTATAAAACAATAAATAAAATTCCAAAATTTAAAATCCAAAAATTATAAAGGCCTTATTACAACCAAAAAATAATAAATAAGGTAAATAAAATCTAAAGCAAATTTAAATGTGTGGCCAATTCCGATTCCCTCGCAGCACCGAACCAACTATGTCTGGCGATTACCTACACAGTTAAAGCAATTAGGTGAGTTTACAAAAACTCAGTGTGCACCCCAGATCATAATATTGATCAACCAAAACAGTCTGGGCCTAGGCCCATTTCAGAAGCAGTGTCCAACTGGGCCTAAACCCATTACAGAACAGATGCAGTGTGGGCCTCAGCCCTAATCAGAACAGAATAAGAATAATCAAGCATGCAAAAACCCTGTCCATCCAACCTCTACACACCAGCTCCGTCCATCCCTACACAACATGTGGGGATATAATATCGACTCACCCATCCCTACACACCACATAATAGTACGATGCGACACTAAACAGAATTTGCAATAGATCTGCCAGAACAGTAGGCTAATAGCCATCAGTGATATGCAGTAGTGCTGCCAAAACAGGATACTTTCTCCAATCAGATAACCCAACCCCATGTTATACAACATACATTAGTGGCATTCTATTAAATTTTATCATGCATGTAAACAGAACAAATATACATATACAAATCATCTCATGGCATACATAGTCATCCATATATCCTACAGGGTCAAAATAGACATTTTTAGCAGTTTGGGCCTAAGTACTTTTAGGCCCATCAGTAAGCCCACGGTCGTCTAGCGACACGTGCAACCGAAAACAATACAAAAATTATTGAATGGGTCAAAGCCCACTAAGCAGGCCCATGTGTGCCCACATGACCGTGTGGCCCAACAAGACAAAAATTGGCCTTAGCCATGTGTACTTCTTAGCTAGAATAGTAATACCCTCTTAACAGTAAGTTTTACACGTGCGCGCCCACGGGCACATTGGGCCCATATGGCCCTTTCTAGCTCAAGCCAATAAAATTACTCATGGGGTCGTTCCTCGATATAGGCCCACACTCCGTGAGCTCAGATAATCATATGGGTGTTTGCATGCCCATGTGGCCAAAAGCCTAATTTTTGGCTTTTCGGCGTTTTGACATTTCGAGATTTCGACTTTTTGCCGGTCTATGGTTTGAGTGGTGTGTGTACACACCTTGATACGAAGTGTGCGATGAATCCCCAGCACCAAACCTTAATCGATCGCACCTTGATAGACCCTCTCTAATCATTAGCAAAAGTTAAACCCCTAGACGAATTCAGAATATTCGACCTCAACCAAACAAGTCAAGAACGCTTACCTAGGTCAAGAATTGAGAGTAGAGAGACAATTACTTCAAGCAGCTTGTCCCTCTATCAAACCCCAAAAGAACACTTAATATTGGCAAAAAGGAGGAGAAAAAACTACAACATTATGAAGAAAACAGTAGTTGATAGAGAGAGAGCAGGGTATTCAGCTATGAGAAGTTTAATGAAGAAAAATAAAAGAAGAGGGTATCTTGCCTACGCAGAGAAATAAAGTAGAAATCAAGGTCATAGTTTAAAAGAGAAAAGAAAAACACAATTGGCACAAGCAAGAAGAAAAAGAAGAGAGGTGAAATTGACCAAACAACAAAGAAGAAAACCAAAAACTCGAGATGTCACTTTCAAAATAAATTTGGCACACAGAGAATGGAGAGAAAGAAAATACTCCGATAGAAATTGAAAGGAAGAAAACAAAAACTTGAGTGGTAAAAATTTTGGCTCCCACCAATGTAAACTAGGAAAAAACTGAAAAGGAAGACAAAATATTCACCAAAGCCGAAAAGTGAACCCAAATTTCCCCCTTGTCGAAATTCTATGCGCAACAAGAGTCCCATTTCGATTCCATCCTCCCAAAAACTCAAATCTCCTTGATTCACTCCTTAATTCTCTCCATAATCCCCTCCTCAACTTAATTCCACCTCACATTCGAATTCGAAGACTAAATCAACCTTCCACCACATAGAATTCTACTCCAATTCAACCACTTGCCGTCCACAAATGCAAAATAATTACTCATCAATATCCTATGCCAACACTCGAACCATGGACCTCCTTGCGACCCTTATGACGCCACTTTACTACTACACCACAAGGCTCTTTGTGTCACCATTTAGCCTCAATTAATTAAAAGTCTTCACACTAGGAGTCAGGGTTCCCTTAAGGCTAAAAGCCAAAATTTTTCCTATACCAAAATTTGAACCCCGGACTTTCTAGAGATCCCCCCAACATTCCAAAATCACTAACCCTACAGTTCTAACATGCATATGAGCCATTTCCATGTTCCCAAAATTTTAAACTTTTTTGCCATCCCACCTGATGGGAATTATCAAACAGATGGTTAGCAAAGCCAATTCCGGTCAAAAGAATGTTGTGCTGAAGTGACCTACTGGTAAAGGATTGGGGTTACAGCCTCCAACCAAATTCTTTCACTGTGGAATTCTAAAGCTAGCGTGTGCGCCATTCTGCCCACATTAGGGGTAACTCTAGCGATACCCCTAAAAATCTCAGCCGTATTGGACTAGAGTCGTTCTGTAACCGACCCACGGCCCACAGTACTAGTATTGGGCCTAGCGACCCTCTCCAGAATTTGCAACATAGCTTGGGACAATGCGTCGTCCCCAGCCGCACGATCATGACACCTAGTCTCAATTACGGGTGAAGCCGGTGCCTTTCTAGCTTCCATGTTAGGCATGTGGCCCAATGACGAAGACCCGGCCCGAGCACCTCCACGGCCTCTGCCACGGCCCCTTGTACCCCTTCCACGAGTACCTCTGGTGCTCATTATCAATTTGCGTATTATCTGTTTTAGCAATTTTATGCATCAGTTTATAGTTTCAACATTTATTATAGGATATTTTATGGAAAGTAGTATAAGTTATTTGGAGTTTTGTTTTCGCAGATCGCAATTTTGCTACAGTTTCAGGTTACCCTAAACAAAGCATTTCAATACAGTCTATTGCCGACAGTAATCTCAACATTTCAATTTAACAATCAGTAGTTGTAACACCCCTTACCCGTACCTGAGGCCGGGATAAGGTACGAGGCATTACTGGACAAACATACAAACATTAAACTAAAATACAGGCCATAAAATTTCATTCATTTTTCAAAACGTTCATTCACTTACACATAGTCCCTTATTTGAGTCTACGGATCCCAAAACATACTTTAAAAAGGGTTTGGGACTAAACCGAGAACTTACAAAAATCTTGGAAATTTCATGCTTTAAGGGTCCACACGCCCGTGTACCAAAGTCATGTTCCATACACGACTGAGACACATGGTCGTGTCTCTGCCTGTATAGAATATACCTAGGCTATTTTCCAAGCTTTGGTCAACCTTAATCTCTTACACACTTATACATTTATACTAAGATTATCATCTTACCAAATATCTTCAGCTTAATCATCAAGCATTCATATTTAAAGCTAGATCATATCTTTATAAAATACCACAACTCATATGCGCAGAATAACATGTTGCCTGAAACATTTCAATTCAACTCCATAACCAACAAGCATTACATTGAGACTAGTCATATATATATATATACATGTCATGATACATATCATTCTCTTTCTGTTTTCTTATAAACACATCATTTATTTCATTATATCAATATTTCATATACCATAGTTTCCATGTATTCCACATATATTTATTTTCCTCCTCCTCCTCTCCATTCCACATCCTTAATGTATATAGCATTCTTGTAAGTACGATTTCACAATTTACTAATAAATGCTCACATCAAACTGTCCACACGAGTCATAGTCACTTACTTATTTATAATTCGAGCTACAGAGCTCAAAATTAAGATCCGTAAATTTCTCCTGAAACTAGACTCACATATCTTTCCATAATAAAGTTTTCATAATTTTTAGTTTAGCCAATTAGTACAGTTTATTCATTAAAATTTCCCCTATTTCACTTTTTGAGAGTTATGACCTCTCTTCACTAAAAATTAATTATCTCACAGTACAGAACTCGGATAATGTTATTGTTGATTTATATTTAAAATATACTCATTAAGGATTTTAAAAATATAAGTTTGAGCCTCTAATTATTTTTATCCAAATTTTTGTGATTTTCCAAAGTCAGAACAGGGGATCACGTAATCATTCTGAACCAGTCTAACAAAAACATAAATATCTCAAAATATAGAACTCCTTTGCTTGCTATGTTTCTTTTATATGAAAATAGACTCATTAAGATTTAATTTGATATCTCATTCAGTCTCTGATTCAATTTACACTATGTTTGGTGATTTTTCAAATTCACTTTACTGCTACTGTCCAAAATAGTTTTATTGCTAATTCACTCTTTCACACTTTCTTTGTATTAACCTCATTTTAACATACAAATCACAAATCATTTTCATCACATTTCATACATCACAAGTATAGGCCCATGATCACAAGGTCACCATAAAATCATCCTCACGTATAACTTACTTGTTTATAACCTTACCACATCCCGTTCACTTAATGTACACATCATTCACATAACCAAGTTCCTGCACTTATTCATCACAAAACTCACAAAGCAATACATAGAGAGTCTCCCGTTGAACACTTCGGATCAATCCTCGATACTTGGTAGTTTCAGCACATAGCTCCACCCATCATATAGTTCGGCTCTCTTGTACACATGGTGAACACTTAGTACCACCCATGTGACCTAGCCAGTTTATCTCGTAGCTCTTTTGTATACATGGTGTCCTTCACCTGGAACCACGCATGCGACCTAGCTACATATATCCCGTAGCTCTCTTGTCTACATGGTGTACACATAGTATCACCCATTCGACCTAGCTACATCATAATGTCTTGTAGCTCTCTTGTACACATGATGTGCACTCAGCACCATACATGTGACCTAGCTACATACCATCTGTATCATCCAATCTTTCCGAAGGTTCAACCGGGATTTCTCTCTCTTTTCCAACAATTTCACCAATCAAGTAATTATCAACAAGCATATTTCCAATATTATTATAAAATATCATAATACAAGTAAAATTGATGTATTACTTACATATACACTTACATCTCATTTAATATCAATGCAATAACATTAAATTACACATTGCCTTATTAAAAATCATATGAACTTACAATTTCCCATAATATCCATAATCATAGAAATCACATTTATGTATGATAATTCAAAGCACTTCATGTACCATAGACATATTTTTAAATCAATTCATAAACTGGGCACCA
Organism: Gossypium hirsutum; assembly: GCF_007990345.1. Classification (NCBI taxonomy): domain Eukaryota; kingdom Viridiplantae; phylum Streptophyta; class Magnoliopsida; order Malvales; family Malvaceae; genus Gossypium; species Gossypium hirsutum. The sequence goes on along the minus strand of NC_053429.1, from coordinate 75,403,814 downwards.
TAAACATTTAATTTAACATAATTCAATTAATTCACTAAATTTAACTTTCAAATATAAATTACAGCATTATTGCTGTATTATTATCACACCAACTTACATACTTTCAACACCTCAGAAATTATAGTAAATATATCAATTTTACATTGAAACATGCATAAATTAATGCTTATTATACATATGAACTTACTTCGATACTAAGACGGTCATTTTACCTACTTTTCCAATTTTCGATTTTTCTCTCATTCTAGGTTCAAATCTCGTTTTTCGAGATCTAAAACATCATATTTTACTTATTTAATTAATGTACTATTCAAAACAGTCCTTAACTCAAACTTTGGAAAAATTACAATTTTACCCCTAAACTTTTGCATATTTACACTTTTTCCCCTAGGCTCGGGAATTAAATTTCATCCCTTATTCTTATGTTTTATGACATGCTGATCACTTTTCCCTTGTATGGTAACATCAAATTCTCACTCTAACATATACTTATGACTATTAGGTATTTTTACCGATTAAGCCCTTTTACTCGTTTTCACTCAAAACCGAGTAGCACAAGTTGTCTAACATAATTTAAAACCTCATATTCTATCATAAAACATCAAAATAAACACATTTCACCTATGGGTATTTTTCCAAATATGAACCCTAGCTTAAATTATTGGTAGAATAAGCTTAATCAAATTACCGGGATTCCAAAAATATAAAGAACTTGAACAACGGGGTTAGAACGGACTTACTATTGAGCTTGGAAAGCTTGAAAACCCTATCCATGGCTTCCCCCATGCTAATTTCAGCCTCCATGAAAAAGATGAGTCAATTTTGGCTTTATTTTCCCTTTTTATTTCTTTTAATTACTAAATGACCAAAATGCCCTTACTAAACTTTCAAAAATTCCATCCATGTCCAATTTTTGTCCATAACTTAGAAATTGGTCAAATTTCTATTTAATACCTCCTAATCAATATTTCAAAGCAATTTCATACTAGAAACTTCTAGAATGCAAGTTTTGCAACTTATTCAATTTAGTCCCTAACTTCAAATTAAGCACTTTATGCATAGAATTTCTTCACGAAATTCTCACACAATCATGCAATAATATCATAGACCTCAAAATAATCATAAAATAATTATTTCTATCTCAGATTTTGTGGTCCCAAAACTTCTGTTCCAACTAAACCCAATTTTGGGCTATTACAGTAGTTTCAAAGGATTTATAGGATCGACCCCGGAGACTCGGTGTACCACACATTTAGTAAAGCTTTTCCAAGTATTTCAAGTGATTTGAAACAGTTCTTTTTCAAAAATTCCAAATTTTAGAAGGAACCTAAATCCACAGTCATGTTTTGCAACCTGACTTTGATAACACTAAATGTAACACCCCAAACCCGGCCTAGATGTTATGGCCGAATCTACGAAGTCACATTGAAGTGTTTCTTCAAAAAACATAATTTCGTTGAAAATTTGTTCTATATTAAAACCTCTTTGTGACCTTAACGAATATTTAGGATATCTTGTTCATTGTTAAAACTCAGGTCGTTTTAGCAAAATGTTAATCATTTTAGATTGTTATTACACTTTAAAAAAAATTTTGTTGTGCAAACTTTCAAAATATGTTGTGTAAACGTGGTGTTTTGGAAAAGCATTTACTTTTTTTAAAACCCGTGGCCTACTACTAACAAATATAAATCAAAGTAAAATGGAAGCAAATGCGGTTGTATGGCCACCTTCGAGTCCCTCACAGCACCGATCTACCTAAGGATTACCTGCACAGAAAACAAAAGGGTGAGTTTATGAAAACTCAGTGTGTAATCCCTTAACAACAGTCAGCCATACAGTAGGCATTTACAGTCTAGGCCTAAGCCCATTTCAGTAACAGTTTAATTTCAGTCAAGGCCCTAGCCATTACAGTATCAGCATCAGTGTGGGCCTTAGCCCAATTCAATAGTGGTCACAGTACATATATGAAATCAGAAATCCTACCCCACCAGCCTCTACACACCACTTCGTCCATCCCTATACACCGTGTAGGGATAAAATCAACCCACCCATCCTTGTACATCAAAAATAGCACTGGTGGCGGCACTAAACAGAAATGACAGCAGAGCTGCTGGTAAAGTACACTTCCTCCAATCATAATAACCTATCTCCATGCAATATATCATAATATCATGCATGTATGCAACATATATAAAATGGCATGCTCAGTACAGTCGTACATCTCATAAGGGCATAATAGTAATTTATCAATTTTAGGGTCTAGGTTCGCTTACAGACCCAACAGTAGGTCCACAGTCGTCTTGGGCGACCCGTGCAACCTGAACAGTCAAACAGTGAAAATGGGCCCATAGGCCATAATGCAGGCCCATGTGGGCCCACATGCCCATGTGACCCACTAAGCCCAAAAATGGCCTTCCCCATGCAAACTATACAGCCTAGCCCAATATTCCCCACACGTCCGTATGCTTTACGCATGTGGGCCCGTGAGCCCGTGGAGCCCACACGACCCATTCTGGCCCAGCATAGCCTAAAGTGGCCTAAGCCCATGAAATGGGTCATGGTAGTCTCTACGATAAAACGCCCCCATTTATGAGTTCAGACTACCACACAAGCGAGCGCACGCTCGTGTAGTGTTGACGATCACCTATTCCGGCTTTTGCCAATTTATGTTAATGACAGTCTGATTACACACCTGTTTGCGAACACGTACATGTAGCTCAAGAGTACCCCAAACCTATATCACACAATACACTATTAGCCCTTTAATTAATAGGGTTAACAATCCCTTAAATAACACTTAACCAAGCTATAACTTTACACTTGCCTTGATTGAAATATTAAGACTCCCTACATTTCAATCGTTGCCAAAGATTGATTCCAGGTTTTTACACATCATCTGCACTTAAACCAAAACCTATTAACCTTTATCAATAATGTTCGCATAAACAGTTTGAACCAACATATTGCACTTACCAAAAACACAAAACTGATTTTAGGGAAGGGAAGCAATTGGCCTTCTATCTCCAAAAAGAATACGCACACAACAGAGGCAAGGCTAGCACAAACATGTCTCTAGCCATAAATGACAGTAAAGGAAGAAATTAGAAGTAATATTACTTCACAGAGAAAAAGAGTGAAAGAACAGAGAAGAACCAGGCACCAATCGTTTGTTCAAAGAAGAACTACAAAAATCGAAACAAATGGAGAGAGAGCTAGTAGAATTCTGCCCAAGAACCCAAATGAGAAGAGAGGGAAGAAGATGTAATCAATTAAAGGAAAAGTCTATTGAGAGAAAGGGAGAAAAAAGGAAGAATCGATCAAAACCAAAACTAAAACCCTAAAAAGTTTAAGAAAGGGGAAATGTGGGTGTTCGGCCAAAACAAAAATAACAAGGGGAAGAATGATAAGGGTGTAGAGAGAAAAGAGAAGGTCGGTCTATAAAGCACTGACGAAAAGCAAAACCAATACGAAAAGTTCCCTAATGGTTACAAGTAGTATTCGACTACCAAACAAAACAACAAACCAAAGAAAGAAAAGGAGCGAAAGGGGCAATAGTTACCAAAATGGAGAGCAAAAATAACACAATTTTGGCACTAAGTGCCTAAGGCTGAATTAGCATAAAGGAATTCCCACATTCAGCAAACTACTCCCTTACACCTCAACCTCCCTTGATTCTCTCCTAAAATCTCTCCACAACATCCTCAAATCGATCACCATCCAAATCCCCCTTTCTCCTCTTAAATTTCGGCTTCACAAACCCCTACACCCTTCAAACACTTCAACCGTCCACGCATTAAAGTTCCACTGGCATACAACCTCTCACACGACAACTTGCAAAATAAAACACCCCTTGTGCACAGTAGGACTCGAACTCAAGTCTCTTAGTAGCAGTAACATGCCACTATCCCCTATACCAGTACACTTTTTATGACTTGATATCCGCACAATTATTTAAAAACCTACTATCTAGAACCAAGGGTTTTATTCAATTAATTTTTTTTTTTGCTAAAGCCAAGGTTTGAAGCCAGGACTTCCCACACTTGTCAGGACATTTAACCACTAAAGCAAGCAAGCATATATGCAACACAACATATAAATTTAGTCACTAAAGATTTGGGGCGTTACATGAAATAACTCAAGCCATCTCCCTTGTTGCAAGTTTAGATCTTTTTGAGTCATTAGGTACTTTAAACTTTTATGATTGGTAAAGACATGACATTTCTCACCGTACAAATGATGTCTCCAAATCTACAAGGCAAACACAGTGATAGCCAACTCTAAATCATGCGTTGGGTAGTTCTTTTCGTGTGGTTTCAGCTATCTCGAGGCATAAGCTATCACTTTTCCCTCTTACATCAACACACATCCTAATCCATTCAATAATGCCTTCAATTTCTCAAAACTTTGCTAACAATTTTTAGACCACTCGAACTTAACATCCTTTTGCAGCAATCTCGTCATAGAAGTAGCGATCATAGAAAATCCTTTAACAAACCATCTGTAATAATTAGCTAGTCCCAAAAAGGTTCTAACTTCAGATACAATCTTTGATGGTTTCCATTCAACAATAGCCGAAATCTTACTCGGATCAACTCGAATACCATCACCTGAAATAATGTGTCCCAAAAAACTGACTTTTGGAAGCCAAAATTCACTTTTACTAATCTTAGCATACAACTATTTTTCTCTCAAGGTTTGCAAAACAGTTCTCAAGTGCTTTGCATGCTCTGTCTCATCTTGAGAATAGATCAGTATGTCGTCAATGAAAATAACTACAAACTTATCTAAATATGGTCGAAAAATTCAGTTCATTAAGCCCATAAAAACTATAGGAGCATTTGTTAGTCCGAAAGGCATGACAAGAAATTCATAGTGGCCATACCTTGTCCTAAAAGCAGTTTTTGGCACATCCGACTCTTTAACTCACAACTGGTAGTATCCAGGTCTCAAATCTATATTTAAAAACACTGTTGCCCCTTTCAACTGATCAAACAAGTTATCAATTCTCGGCAAAGGATACTTGTTCTTTATAGTCACTTTATTAAGCTGTCGATAATTGATGCAAAGTCTCATAGGTCCGTCTTTCTTCTTTACAAATAATACCGATGCACCCCAGGGGGAATAATTGGTCTCACAAAACCCTTATCTTTCAATTCTTGCAACTGAGTTTTCAACTTCTTCAATTCAGTCAGAGCCGTCCTATACAGAGCTATCGATATCAATGTAGTCCCAGGGACCAAATCAATACTAAACTCAACTTCTCTAATTGGAGGCAATCCTGGCAATTCTTCCAGAAACACATCCGAATATTCACACACTACTAGCACTGATTCAATTTTCAATTCAGATTCTTTTGTATTCAACACATAGGCAAGATAGGCTTCACAACCTTTCCTTATAAATTTCTAAGTAGACATTGAAGAAATCACAATTGACAATCTATCTGACTCATCCGATGCAACTCGAAGAATTTCACTATTTTCACATTTCAATTCAATAACTTTCCATCTAAAATTTATATAGCATCATGCATAGTCAACCAATCCATACCCAATATAACATCAAATTCATCAAACGGCAGCAACATCAAGTCAGCTGGAAAACAGTGACCTCTAATCATCAAAGGACATTTCTTGCATACTATATCAACTAATACATGATTGCATAAAGGGTTTGACACCTTAATCATAAATTGTATAGACTCGACAGCCATATTATTACTAATTACCAAATTCATGCATACATATGAATGTGTAGATCTTGGGTCAATCAAAGCAATAATAGTAATATCATAAAGATAAAAAGTACCGGTGATAACATCAGAAGATATCACATATTCGTGAGCACAGATGGCATAGGCCTTAGCAGGTGCTCGAGCTTCAGATCTTGCAGTTGAATCCATCGTCACATTTTTGCTGCTAGCTCCATTTTTGATATTTCTCGGGGGTCTCCCCCTAGAAACAGTATTACTCGGCCTTGTACTCTGAAACTTTTCTTCTTCAGTAATCCCAGGGCAATCTTTAATAAAATGATCTTGGGAACCACACTCGAAACAAGCTCGATCATTCATTCGGCACTTTCCGGGGTGACATCTTCCACCATGTGGGCATCTAGATCTATTGGGTTAATTACTAACGCTCGCAATAGAAGTAGTCTGAGTCTTATAACCCAAATATTGATTCCCACGATTTCTATTTAAAAACCCAATTGAAGCATCAGAACGAGAATGCATCTCTCTAGATTTTTTAGACTGAGATTGGAACGACTTACCCAATGGCCTCTTTCTTGCATTACTAGCCTTAGACTCTGCTTTTCTCTTTTCTTTGGTCAGTTCCTCTGCTTTACAAGCCCGATCAACGAGCACAACAAATTCTTTCAGCTCAAGAATACCTACTAACAATCTGGTGTCTTTATTAAGCCCGTCTTCAAATCTTTTACACATAATAGCTTCAGAGGAGACACACTTCCTAGCATATTTGCTGAGCTGAACAAACTCTCTTTCATACATGTGGCCCTATTTCAACTCAAGAAATTCTTTACGCTTTTGATCGATGAATAGCTCACTGATATACTTCTTTTGGAACTCCTCCTGAAAGAATTCCCATGTAACTTTCTCTTCCGAAACCACAAATACTAGTGTTTTCCACCAGTGATATTCTGTGTCTCTTAGTAAAGATATAACACACTTCAAGCATTCATCAGGTGTACAAGATAACTCATCAAATACTCTAATAGAATTTTCAAGCCAAAATTCTACTTTTTCGAAATTATCATCGGCATTTGCTCTAAATTCTTCAGCCCCTTGCTTTCTGATCTTATCAACTGGCGTTCTATTCAATCTCATAAAGTCCATACCTTGAGGCACTATGGGGATAGGTTGAGGATTAGGAGGGGGTGGAGCATGTTGTTGTTGAGCGGCCGGGTTTGTTCGAACAAACCCTAAGAACCACTTGTTCATCATCTGGAAGAAGGTTTCCTGAGCCTCTCCTCCCTGACTCACAGTCGCAGGTCTACTCTCAACGGGCACCATCCCTTGGGCGAGAGCTGGCGTATTACTTTCTACACCATCTGCCACAGCTTGATCGGGATCCATTACTATATGAAAACACAGTTTAAAATTGTCAGGTGTCATCACACTATCACAATTTATATATGGCATGTATAACTAGACTTGTACACACGTTACGTGTAATACCCCGAAAATCTCTACAGTAATATATTATCCTTGATATAATAAAATAATGAAATAAAGTGACAAAAAGGGAAGTTTTGAGTTATGACAACATTGGGAAGTAAATTATGATATCTTGATTCAGGAAAGGACTAAATTGTAAAAGTGAGAAAAGTTTTGTTGCCTAAGAGTAAATACTCAAGACTTAAGGGGTTAAAGTGTAAATATGAAAAATTTTAAGGACCAATAGTGTAAATATTCTAAGGGTGGAATGATCTAGAAACTAAGAAAAATGGATGAATTAGGAACAAATTGAATAGTGAAAAACTATGAGGGACTAAATTGAAATTTTACCAAATTAAATGATGACTCAAGGATGTAATTTAAAAGATGATAAGGGGTAAAATGGTCAATTAGAAGAGAGAGAAATCTAGAAAGTAATGATGATGATGTTGATATTTTTAGATAAATATTATTTGATTAATATTTTAATAAGATATTTTAGTATTATTATATTATATTATTATTTATTTAGTACAAAAGGAAGGAAAGATGAAGAATTATCATCATCTTTCCTTTCCCATGCAAACCAACGTGAGAGAAGGAGAAGAAAAGAAATTTTCTTTCTTTACAATTTAGTCCTTCCACCAAAAATTCATTATTTTCATCTAAAAATTGATAGAATTTCCATAGCCATCAGAGAGAAAGATAGAAAGGAGATGATGGGGAACAAGAATATCAAGTTAGATTCAAGAAATGAAAGCTGAAGGAGAGAGAAAATTAATATGAAGATTGAAATTAATAGAACAAGGGGATTTAGCCTGGACTGGTAATCCCGACAATACTCTATGAGTTTATATTACAGGGGATTTAGCTGGGACTGGTAATCCCACTGTAAGGATGAGGTTTGCGGGAGTGTGCTTTCTGAAATGAAATGTGTAAGACCATGGTTGAAAGACACCATGGCAACATGATATGAAATGTGTAAGACCATGGTTGAAAGACACCATGGCAACATGATATGAAATGTGTAAGACCATGGTTGAAAGATACCACGGCAACAGGATATAAAATGTGTAAGACCATGGTTGAAAGATACCATGGCAATGTGACATGAAAAGAATAAGACCGTGGTTGAAAGATACCATGGCAACATGACGGGAATGAATAAGACCATGGTTGAAAGATACCATGGCAATGTGACATGAAAAGAATAAGACCATGGTTGAAAGATACCATGGCAACATGATAGAAAATGAGTAAGACCACAGTTGAAAGACACTATGGCATCATGTCAAAGATAAATAAGGTTGTGGATGGGAGATGCTATGACATCTATTGAACAATTGATATTTAAGTAATATGTATCAGATGATGAATGGTTATATGAAATGGTTGTGTGAAATGTTGACAAGAACTGGTCATATGGAAATATATGTACAAATTAGTTGTATGAAATAATTATGAAGATAGATAAATGAAATAAGTATAAGTACATGGAATATAATTTATGTTAAGTTTGATATAAACTATTACCGGAATAAATATACATAAAATATATGGAAATTGTGGAGCATGAAATATTGATATAATAAAATGAATGATATATACTTATGAAGAAACAATAAGAGAATGATATGTTTCATGACATGTACATATATGATTATCTTTAATATGTTGAAACAAGGAAATTATGTAAGTAAAAACAATTATTAAAACTCAAGTGTGACATATTGAGAAAATAAGTATATCAATGTTGAATCTATTTGAAATATGTACTAGTATACTAACAATGTTGCTGTTTGATGCTTAGACAAGTGTCAAGCTGTTGATTGAATGATAATATATTTATTTATATGATGCATTGAATTGGTAAGTATTTAATTGAAAATTTTTTAAGTGATCTGCAAATTCTACTAATACTCTGAAACCCTATTTCGATGGCGGATACGGGTTAGGGGTTTTACATTATGTTAGTCTGAAAACTGACTAAATTGTAGCTCTGATACCACTAAATGTAACACCCCTTACCTATCCAAAGCTAGAATAAGGTACGAGGCATTACAGGACTTAACACGTGCTAACATACAAAACCGAGGCATAAATTTCCATCCATAATTAAAACTTTTGATTAATAATCATTAACTCCCTAATATAAGCTTACGAGGCCCAAAACATACGTTGGAGGTGTTTCGGGGCTAAATTGAGAACAATAGAAAATTCTTCAACACTTAGAAAATTTTTCATCAAAACAAGGTCGCACGCCCGTCTGGCTTGGGACACGCCCATGTGGGTAGGCCATGTGGTCACACACGCCCGTGTCCCTAACCTATGTAACTCTTTGTTTATGATGTCATGCAACAAAATAAGTCATACGGCCAAATCACACACCCGTCTGCTAGGCCGTGTGGCGAATTTAATTTTTTAAATTTTTTATAAAATAGGTGCAGACTTCAGACACCCTGGACACACACCCATGTCCCTAGGCCGTGTCCTTCACACGGCTGAGATACACGGCCGTGTCTCTGCCTGTGTGGCCAAAAATAAGGCTATGTATCAAGCTATTTTGCCACCCTTACATTGCACCAACCTACACCACAAAACATAACAAAATCCCAAGCATATACATTCACCCAATTCAACCACAACAAGATATCAATACATCATTTGCACATACTAACATCTATCATGCATAAACATCACATACTTTCTTTTCTATTCATGCCAATTTCATCTTCATGATAAGCATCATCACAATAACATACCAATGACCAATAAAATTAATATTAGCCAACTTTTAAAGGCCATATACAAAATGAATCATTAACCATAACAAATGGCAGCACATTTGGCTAAACCAATATGACACAGAACAAAATGACCAAGTCCCTATACATGCCATACTTAAAATATTGAAACCAAGTATGCCCAAAACAATAGTTTGATAATGTGAATCGAGCTTCGACGTTCCTCGATCCTCAAGCTAGCTTGGTGACACTATAATGATTGGAAAGAAAAGGGGAGTAAGCTTTAAAGCTTAGTAAGTTTGCATGCAAATAATAAGCAACATAAATCACTCATTAATCATATAACTACTCAACATAAGTTAACATAAATATCATCATCTATCTTAGGCATAACTTACTCATTAGCATTCTTACCAAGGGTTAATCTCACACCAAATTTCATACTCATGGGTTTTACATACATACCTGTACCAACTTGTAACATAGTCACATACTTTGTCATCCTTGACATACTCTTCGGATTACCCATTGAACACTTGGAATACTATCAGATACATTGAAGGTCTTGCACATAAGTGCCACATATGTAGCCAACGCTACCTTATATTTCATAACACATAGGGTTCACACACGAACTAATCACGGGCCTGCTCACACAAGCTATTAATCAAGACGTAGCTACACAGGCTGCTCACACAAGCTGTCAGGTATCCGCAACACATACTAGACTACCCAGCCATCGATAGGATGTACATGACTAGTACCTGGATTAACATAGATCACAACACATGGTTTCCTAGTGATAAGTCACTTGTATCCTAAACTATTCATAAAGTTCAAAACGAAAATTCTCAATTGTCATTTTGTCATCGAACATATCCACATTATCATTTATACAATTCATGCATAATAAAACATATAACATTACAAGTATAACATTTCCTTTATTTACACACAAACTTACCTCGGTACAAAAATGGTAGGAAATGGACCTAATCTTCAATAACCTTGTTTTTCCCCCGATCAAGGTCCGAACTTCATTTTTCTTGATCTATAATAGCAAATTTAACTTATTTAATTATCACATTACTCAATGCTATCTAAAAATCAACTGATGGAAAAATTACATTTTTCCCTAAACTTTGACATATTTACATTTTAGTCCTTAGGCTCGTAAAATGAAATGTTTCCATTTTCTTTGTTATGCAAGCCTAGCTGAACCTAAATCATGCTCATAATTGTCCACATTTTACATCAAATCACATTTCTACTACCCATTTTTACAAGTTTTACAAAGTCTTTTTTATGCATTTTCACTAAAAATCACTTAGTAAAAGTTGTTTATCACACATTAAACATACAATATCTTCCATCAAACATCAAAATACATGCATGTCACACATGGGTAATTTTTTAAACATGAACCCTACTTCAAAATAATGGTAGAAAAAGGTAAATCGAGTTACGAGGACTTCAAAAATGTAAAGAGCATTAAAAACAGGGCTAAGATGCACTTACAACCAAGCTTGAATGTTGAAGAAACCCTAGCTATGATCTCCTTGTAAAATTTGGCCAAGGTGAAGATGGACACAAATTTTGACTTGATTTTCCCTTTTTATTCTTTTATTTACCAAATGACCAAAATGCCTTTAATGCATAACTTTGAAATTTTACCTATTCATGTCCATTTTTTGTCTGCTAATTTATTCAACAGTCTAATTACCAACTAAAGACCTCTAATTCAAAATCTCATAGCAATTGGACTCCTTTAACAAGTTGAACTCAACTTTTGCACCTTTTACGATTTAGTCCTTTTGACTAAATTGAGTGCCCAAACGTCAAAATTTTTGAATGATATTTTCACAGAATAGTTAAATAAAACTATAGACCATAAAAATATAATAAAAGTGGATTTTTCTACGTCAGATTCATGGTCCCAAAACTACTGTTCTGACTAGCCCCAAAATCGGGCTATTACATACTGAAGGTAAATCATATTCATAATACCCCTTGGTTTGCTGATATTGCTAACTATTTAGCTTGTGGTTTGATGCCGATTGATAAGACATATCATTAAAAGAAAAAGTTTCTTCACGATGTGAAGTACTATTTCTGGGAAGAACCATATTTGTTTGAAAAGGTGTTCAGATCAAATGATCAGGAGATGCATGGCAAAAGATGAAGTACATAAGATTTTATACCACTGTCACTCAGCTCCGAGTGGGGGACACTTCAGAGGTACACGTATAGTGGCCAAAGTATTACAAGTCAGATTCTTTTGGCCAACACTATTTAAAGACGCATATGCTTACGTAAAGAGTTGTGATCGATGTCAAAGGGTTGGAAATGTCACTAACAGAAATGAGATGCCTCGAGAAAACATCATTAATGTAACACCCCGAACCCGAAACCGACACCGGAGTCGGACATGAGGTGTTAATTGACTTTAACCCCTTGTAAAATTTATTTTCCAGACACTGCCCAATCTGTGTACTAGCCGTTTTAAAAATCATATCTTGAGTTTCGTAACTCGAAAATCAGTTTCGTGATTTTTCCCAGAAACTAGACTCATGTGCCCATCTATGTATTTTTTTCTAGAATTTTTGGTCAGGCCAATTAGTACAGTTTATTAGTCAAAGTCTCCCATGTTGCAGGGGTCGACTACACTGACCTTTGCTCATTACGACTTGGATATCTCCCTGCACGGGGCTTCAATACTGATGCCGTTTGTTTCTATGAAAACTAGACTCAGAGAGGAATCTGTACATATATGATACGACCCCTAATTATCTCTGGTTAATTTATAATGAATTTCCAAAGTCGGAGCAGGGAATCCAGAAACCGTTCTGGCCCTGTCCCACAAAAATCTGATTATCTCTTAATATACTGCCCATATGATCTTTTCGTTACTTCCTCTTGAAAACAGACTCATCGAGCTTCGATTACATAATTTATTCATCAATTAATTCCACTCCTACTATTTTTAGTGATTTTTCAATCTCATGACACTGCTGCTGCCAGCATCTGTTACGAAAGTAACTAGGTCCATTTCATGCCTACCCTTGATCCAACTCAATCGAACATTCGTGCCATCTTCGCATGGCTTAAATTTTACATGCCAAAGTTCAAACACAACATAATAGCTTATACATGCCAAAATGTTCTTCTAAGCCAACTAAGAAGAAAGTACCAAAACTTGCTATCCGGTGTGATGACTTCGATGACGGCCTGACCCCGCAAAAATAGATGAGTCCAAGCAACCTATAATGGGTGACAAGGAAACACCGAGTGAGTTTATAACTCAGTAAGTCATAAGCAATGCACTACCATCCATCAATAACATTATCACAAGAGGAAACAAAATGGAACGAGACAATTTACTCCATCCATACCGAACCATACCATAGTTCCTCCAACCTATCGATTCAATTTCATATCAATTCATGCATTCACATTCCATATACTCATCAATAGGACATTGAAGCATTTTCATAAATCAATTTATTTTCGTTACAATCAACGACTAAACGGCCTTTCACCCATCCTACGATAAATTTTATGTACGTGACTTCAAGTATATTTGTCACATAGGTTCAAACTTACCGAGCTCAACACCAAGTATAAGCATAGCACCTATTAGCCATGTACTCAAGACACTTACCCGATCCGCTGTCCGCGATCGACTCAATAGTGTCGCACACATAGTGTCCATAATGATTCACGAATGTATATTGAGTCCGCACACTCAGTGCTATATAATCAACTCGCACACTTAGTGCTACGTAATCAAATCGTACACTTAGTGCTACATAGTCAAACTCGCACACTTAGTGCCGCATGGTCAATTCGCACACTTAGTGCATCATATTCATTTCGCACACTTAGTGCAACATAGTCAAATCGCACACTTAGTGCTGTACAATTTAATCCCGCGCACTTAGCGCCAATCTCATGGTCGTAAATGGTTATACCCGCACGTTTAGTGCCGAGATCAACAACTCAGTACATCTTACCTCTTTTCTTTCCATTCAACAATTTCATTATCACATCCGTACATGCATATATATATGTATATTTATTCATTCCATTCAGCATCAATACATAAACATTACGACCATTTGAAATAACGCCAACTACATGCTTAATGACTTACCTTGTGTTGGGTAAGACGGTTCCAACTCGACTACTCAGTGATCTTTTCTTTGCCTTTGCTCGATTCACCTCCTTTAACTCCTTGAGCTAAATCAAACAAATTTAACTCATTAAAGTCTCATTTTGCTAGCTTATGGCCGAATATGACAAGGAGTTTGATGGGTCATATGGCCACCTTTTAGCTCAAATACACAATGGTCATATGCATTTTTAATCACATCAAATGATTCAATACAATTCACTCGAACATCAAAAGAGAACCTCAAGGTACTTAGTCCATATACACATTAGACATTAGAGTCACATATGTACGAATTCACGAATCGAATTCGACATATTAGCTAATTTTCCCTTTAGCCGAACCTTCTAAGTCAAGATAAAGCCATCAACATGCTTACCTTTGGCCGAACATACACATCAACTTAGGTGCTCATTTATGTGGCCGAACACACACATGTCTATGTTAAGGCCGATTACAACACTCAATACATTCTACAAGTATGGACACTTGCATTGACTAAACACCATTTCTATTATTTTTACTCCAAAGCCGAATGCCTCTCAAGCCCTAAGCTCATGATCCTTTCATCATTAAGCAAGTGTTATAGCACAACTAACATCCATTTTCAATTTGAACACCAACATAAAAATATTAAACATGAAAATCCATAGCCGAAACCTATACATGACATTACTCATTCCACCCATCGAAACAATATTTGTTCAAGACATCAAGCATTTTTATTTGGGTATTACATATATGAGCATTTAGAATTTATATTTTTAGCAAGATCAATTTCTTTCCTCAACACATTCTTCATCAAAACTTAAAGGAAGTAATCAAATTTCCTTCTTTAATAGCCATAGCCGAATGCTCCATCCATCCATCAAAGTTAAAAATTTTGCATGGTCTAAGTAAGAACCATGATAATTAACCTAAAACAAGCTAAAATTTCACAACTTTAACACAATATACTAACCTTATTAAGCATTCAAATGGCCGAAAGTTCTTTGCCCCTATTCCTTCCTTCAATTCGGCCAAGAAGACAAGGATGAAGCCTTTTTTTTTTTTCCATTTGCTTTCTTTTTATTCTTTTCTTTTATTCATTAAATCCCACAACCCAATATCAATTTCACAAATATATTGCCCATCATCAACCCACCTTGGCCGGCCACTATAAGGAAATTGGGCAATTTGACATGCAAGTCCACCTTTGTGTTGACATGCACTAATAAGCCCTTTAAAATTAGCCTATCATATTTTACCATGTCTCATGTTGATCCCTATTTAATAATTCCTCATGCAATTGGCAAAATTAGGGAATGAAACTTCCACATATGCATGTACACACATAATAAACGTAGAATATAACAATTAATTATTTTCATAACTCGGTTTTGTGGTCCCGAAACCACTTCTCGACTAGGGTCAATTTTGGGCTGTCACAACTCTCCCCCACTTAAGAAATTTTCGTCCCCGAAAATCTTACCCGTAAATAGGTTTGGGTATCGTTCTTTCATCGAGCTCTCGTTTTCCCAAGTAGCTTCCTCGATCCCGTGTTTGAGCCATAACACTTTTACTAGGGGAACTCTTTTGTTTCGCAACTCCTTCACTTCACGAGCTAGGACACGCATCGGCTCTTCTTCATAACTCATATCAGCCTGAATTTCAACCTCCGACGGACTAATTATGTGCGAAGGATCAGATCTATAGCGCCGAAGCATCGAAACATGAAAGACGTCGTGAATCTTTTCTAGTTCAGGGGCAAAATCAATCTATATGCAACCAGCCCCACTCGTTCGGAAATTTCGTACGGCCCAATGAATCTCGGGCTCAACTTGCCTTTACGGCCAAATCTGAGTACCTTCTTCCAAGGTGACACTTTAAGAAACACTTTATCTCCCACCTGATATTCAATGTCCTTTCGTTTTAAATCCGCATACGATTTTTGACGATCTGTGGCTACCTTCAGACTTTCGCAGATTACCTTTACTTTTTGTTCGGCATCTTTAATCAAATCAACTCCGAAAATTTTACTTTCATCGAGCTCGGTCCAAAACAATGGCGTTCGGCATTTACGACCGTACAAAGCCTCATAAGGTGCCATCTTAATACTTGATTGAAAACTATTGTTGTAAGCGAATTCAATCAAAGGTAGATACCGTTCCCATGAACTACTGAACTCGAGGATGCAACATCTCAACATATCCTCAAGTATCTGAATTATCCGCTCGGATTAACCATCGGTTTGGGGGTGAAAAGCGGTGCTAAAATGCAGCTTGGTACCCAAAGCTTCTTGCAATTTCTTCCAAAATCGTGAGGTAAATCTCGGATCTCTATCCGACACGATAGAAATAGGTACTCCATGTAATCTCACAATCTGAGAGACATACAATTCGGCTAGTTTATCCAATGAAAGATCCGTACGCACGGGATAAAGTGAGCCGACTTAGTCAGTCTATCAACCACAACCCAAATTGCATCCTTCTTACTTGTTGACAATGGCAGTCCGGACACAAAGTCCATTGTGACTCGGTCCCATTTCCACTCGGGTATCATGATCGGCTGAAGTAACCCTGAAGGCACTTGATGTTCCGCTTTCACTTGTTGACATATTAAACATCTCGAAACAAAGTCGGAGATGTCTCGTTTCATACCATGCCACCAAAACCGACGTTTCAAGTCGTTGTACATTTTCGTGCTCCCCGGGTGAATTGACATTCGGCTACAATGGGCTTCGTTCAGAATCATCGAATGAGTTCCGAATTCCTTAGAACACACAAACGACTTCTAAACCTCAAACAACCATCATCATCAATCTGAAACTCCGATTCCTTGTTCGGAACACACTCAGCTCGTTTTGCAACCAATTCATCATCGACTTTCTGAGCTTCACGAATTTGATGAGTCAATAATGGTTTGGCTTTTAATTCAGCTACTAACACATTGTCAGGTAGAACAGACAAGTGTACATTCATCGCTCGCAAAGCAAACAGTGATTTCCGGCTTAAGGCATCCGCAACCACATTAGCCTTTCCCGGGTGGTAATCAATGACAAGCTCGTAATCTTTCAACAACTCAAGCCAACGTCTTTGTCGCAGATTCAAGTCTCGTTGAGTCATCAAATATTTGAGACTTTTGTGATCCGAAAACACATGGCACTTCTCACCAAACAAATAATGTCGCCATATTTTCAATGCAAACACAATGGCGGCTAGTTCGAGATCATGGGTCGGATAATTTCTCTCGTGTGGCTTCAATTGTCTCGACGCATAGGCCACAACTCGACCTTCTTGCATCAATACGCAACCCAACCCAAGTAGGGATGCGTCACTATAAATGACAAACTCTTTACCCGATTCGGGTTGCACCAAAATTGGAGCTTCAGTCAAATGAGTTTTCAGTTGATCGAAGCTTTTCTGACATTTCTCCGTCCATTCGAACTTAACATCCTTTTGAAGTAACTTCGTCATTGGTGTGGCTATCATCGAGAAACCTTTGACAAATCGTCGGTAATAACCGGCGAGCCCTAGAAAGCTCCGGACTTCGGTAACATTTCTCGGAGGCTTTCAGTTAAGTATGGCTGAAATTTTGCTCGGGTCAACTCGAATACCCGATGCGGATACCACATGACCCAAGAAGCTAACCTCTCTTAACCAGAACTCACACTTACTGAACTTAGCATATAACTGCTTATCCCGCAAAATTTGCAACACTTGCCTCAGATGCTCAGCATGTTCGGTCTCATCTCTTGAATAGACCAAGATGTCATCAATAAACACAACTACGAACCGATCCAAATACGGCCTGAAGATCCGATTCATTAAATCCATAAACACCGCAGGGGCATTAGTGAGCCCGAACGGCATCACTAAGAACTCGTAGTGACCGTACCTCGTTCTGAAAGCAGTTTTGGGTACGTCCGAATCTCGAATCCGCAACTGATAATAACCCGATCTCAAATCTATCTTTGAAAACACCGATGCTCCTTTAATTGATCGAACAGATCATCAATACGCGGTAACGGATACTTATTCTTTATCGTCACTTTATTCAGTTGACGATAGTCAATGCACAACCTCATGGTTCCGTCCTTCTTTTTCACGAACAATACTGGTGCACCCCAAGGTGAGAAACTCGGTCGAGTGAAACCTCTATCCGTCAATTCTTGCAACTGAGCTTTCAACTCTTTAACTCGGTTAGTGCCATACGATACGGAGCGATCGAAATTGGCGTAGTTCCAGGTACAAGCTCAATACCAACTCTACCTCCCGAACAGGTGCAACCCGGTAACTCTTCAGGAAAACATCCGGGTATCACAGAACACCGCACCGATTCGGTTTTTTCTAACTCCTTGTCATCAGTACATACCGAGTTGCTTCGCCTTTCCTACATATTTCTGGGCCAACATTGCTGATATTACAGCTGGCAACCCCCTTAAGTCCGCAGACTCAACTCGGATTATTTCGTTATTTGCGCACCTCAAATCGATAGTCTTGCTTTTGCAATTCACAACCGCATCATGCGCGGTTAACCAATCCAAACCAAGAATAACATCAAACTCGTCGAACGGCAAAGCATCAAATCGGCCGGAAAACAGGATTCTGGATTATTAGAGGCATCTCTTACACACTTTATCAACAAGTACGCATTGACCCAAAGGGTTTGATACTCGAATTACGAGCTCAGTAGACTCAACAGGTAGAGTCTTACTGGTTGCTAAGGTTTCGCATACATATGAATGAGTAGAACCAGGGTCAATCAATGCAATCACATTAGTATCAAAGAGAGTGAAGGTACCAGTGATGACGTCGGGGGAGGATGCCTCCTCTCGTGCGCGAATGGCATATGCTCTAGCAGGAGTACGGTTCTCGGCTCGATCGGCCGTATCAGAGGCCCCCCTCTGACTACCACCCCTGCCTCCTAAAATTCTCGGTGTCTACCTCTAGATGTCACTCCACTAGGTCTTGCACCTTGAATCTTATTCTTCTCATCCAGCTCCGTGCAATCTCTAATGAAGTGGTCCTTCGAACCGCATCCGTAACAGGCCCTGCTAGTAGACTTGCCCAACATTCACCTAGGTGTCGTCTTCCACATTGGGACATTCAGGTTTCTCGTGACGATATTGCCACACTAGTACGAAGTAGTCGGAGCCCATCGATGGTTTGCCTGATGGAATTCCGCAGTCGCCTTCGACTTATTAATGTCTCCCTGAACTTCTTTACAGCTGAACGGAGCTTTACCCGTCGATCTTTTACGATAATCTCTAGCTTCAAATTCAGCTTCCTTTCTCCTTTCCAAGTTCTTCCGCTTGCAGCTCATTCGACTAGTGTTACGAATTCTTTATTTCCAAATACCCATTAGTAGCTTAAACTTCATCAATCCTTCCTCGATCTTTTGCACATAGCAACTCATCACTACCACCCGGCTACACTGAGTCTAGAATCAGTCGATTCAGATACAGTCATACGCTGCTGAGTCAAAAACTCCTACGCCTGATCAATGAACCGTGGCTAATAAATTTCTTCGAATTCCTGAAAAATCAAGTTACCGTCGTTCGGATATGGAAATCAAGGTCCCACCAATATAGGCTGAGTCCGCAAAAGATAAGCACATTTAGACATTCGCAGTGTGCATGAAATTCACAACACCCGAATGTAAAGCAGAATCGCTTCGGCATCATCAGTTACTAGCTGAACTCTCGCCCACGCTTCAATCAAGTCAGTGCTTACTCAGCCTACAGACAGCGACTGGATG